>NC_057807.1:244278850-244341284 GCF_018294505.1 Triticum aestivum
GTGGTGGTGCGGTGGCGGCGTGGGCGAAGCAGGGAAGGTGGTGGTGCGGCGGTGTGGGGGGGAGGTGGCGGGCCAGGAGGGGAGGAGAGAGAGGATCTGGGTGGGTGAGGAGAAGATAAGCTGAGCTCTTTTGCTGGATTAGTTTGTAGCTACGGGTCGCTCGATGGTGTTAGCAGAATAAGATGTTTTGTGTGCAGAATAAGAGTCTTAAGGGTGTTAGTAAAATAAACCCATCTGTGTGTATGTGTGTGTGTGTCAAACCTGTATTAGAAATCGGTTTAGATGTATACAAAAATGTATTATGTGTATAAAAACAATTGACATTAGAACATTTATTTTTTTAAATGTTGAGCGGTTATTTTCAAAATGTTAAACATGTATTAGAAAATGTTCTTAACGTGCATGAAAAATGTACAATATGTAACAAAAATATTAAGACATGTGTCAAAAAAGGAAAAATAAGATAATAAAACCAAATAAAAAACCGAAAGAAAACCGAAGAGAAAAAAGGGAACAAGAAACAAGAGAAAAGATGGTGCAAAAACTAAAAAGGCACCAAAAAATAGCAGGATAGAAACAAAGAAAACCGTAAAAAAGAAAACAAAAAAATCTATGATACCAAAAAGGACACGAAGAAAACCGGTGAAAAACAAAAAAAACATCTAAAATTATAATGAAGAAAAAATTTAAAAAATAAAAAAGAAGAAAACCTACCGTGAGCGAGTCCTAGGCTAATGGGTTGACCCGCTCGCGCTGCGCCTTAAGCTAGAGCAGGTTCCATCCCGCGTGAAGAGAGATATGGCTCTCGCAAAATAGGCGCCGCGAAGAAAAAAATACTCCACATCATGAGAGCAACTAATTGGCGGTTATCCCTTGCCAGGGTCCTCGAGGGATTACTTTTGGTGCCCTCGAACATGCCAAGTGGTGTGTCCAGCCGCCGCCACATGTCCTGTGATGTCCCTCGGGATTTTTCTTTTATTTTCTATACATGTTTCAGGTTTTAGATGGATTTTTTTTGGCTTTTCAGTTTTTGCCCGATTTTCAGGTTTTGGAGATTCTTTTTGTGGACATTTATTTGTGCAGGAGATGGGTGGTTCCACGAGAAGCACAAATTTGCCACTCATGAAGGCACAAATTTGCTTTTACGTCGCGCTTCTTGGAAAGAGAAAAAATCTTTGCTTTCACGAGAAGCACAAGGTTGCTTCTCTTGTAGGCATAGATTTACTTCCGAGCTGTGATTCTCGAAAAGGGGAAAAGATGAGCTTTCATTAGAAGCATAGATTTGCTTATCATGGAGGCACATATTTACTTTTTCAAAAAGCACAACTATGCTTTCTCGAGGAAAAAACCGTGCATCAACAAAAATCACGTCTTTGCTTCTCGTGGAGGCACAAATTTACTTCCACGAAAAGAACAGTCGGAAAGGAAAAAATATGCACTTTCAAAATAGACACATATTTGCTTCTTGTGGATACACATATTTGTCTATGCAAGAAGCACAACTATGCTTTTCGAAAAGGGAAAATGTAGCGAACCAACTTGTGGTAGGATGGTTAGGTGAAAAGTGGTATCTCAGCGCATTAAGGTTCAAGTCCTGGTGCTCACATTTATTCCTGGATTTATTTTAAGATTTCCAGCAATGCGCTTTCAGTGGGAGGAGACATTCTCATAGGGCTAGGGTGCGTGTGTGTGTGTTCATAACTTCATATGAGTGAGTGTATGTGAGTATATATGAGCGCCTGCATTTGTACTGTGATAAAAAAGGGAAGTGTAAAAAAATGCTTCTGTCTTCAGTTTTTTGTTCCGCCTTTTTCGTAACATTTTCTGTTGCCATTTTTTCAATTTTTGTTTCTAAACCATTTTTTGATTTTTTTTCCTGGTTTTTTTGTTTTCATTTTTTGGTGTTTTTCATGAAAAAAAGTTCGTCAAAATCTATTAAAATGTGATCTAGTTTCAAAGATATCGACATGAGAAATCTAACGGTGAAAACGATTTAAAATCTATATGCATGGTTCAACAGATAAAACATTTTAAATAAAGGAATCTACGAAAAAGAGACAATGCAGTGCGTCACTTGTCAGTGTCCGAGAAGATGCCCATTTCGCTCGCCGCTACTACGGGAATCGCTTTTGCTTTCTTTTCCTATGGCTAATAAGATGTTTCAATTCGTCAGGTTGTCTCTTGCCTGCTCATGGATTCAGCTGGCAGTTTAAAAGGTCGGCCTATTTGGAAATCTCTGAATCTGTGCTTATTTTCAACTCCCCGAAACATTTCGTCGCTTGCTACGCCCTTCCTCATCTATGGGTGTCTATGTATCCACCACAAGCCTTTCCTCTTGTGAACCTCACCATTAAGGTTAAGGCTATGCCATCCTAAGGTGCTACTAAATGGAAATATTTTATCAATGTTCATGAATGTGAAATCACAAATCGAATTGTCGAATTGATAAAATTTGATGCTATCGCAATCGTAGTGTCCGTTAAGTTCACAATGATTTTCGTAAAGAGTAACTAGTAATTTTGCCACATCGTGTCCCCAAGTCCCCGCTACAAGACATCATCGTACTCCCTCCGTTTTTATTTAGTCTGCATATTAGAGTTGACTGAAGTCAAACTTCGTAAAGTTTGATCAAGTTTATAGAAAACAATATAGACATTTATCATAATAAATCTATACGATGTGAAAGTACATTCATTAATAAATCTAATGTTGTTGATTTGTTATTGTATATCTCAATATTTTTGTTTATAAACTTGGTCAAAGTTGGTAAAGCTTGACTTTGACCAAAGCTAATATGCGAACTAAATAAAAACGAAGGGAGTACTATTTTCTAGCAAACATCATCGTACTACAAGGTGGCAAGGCACAGAATATTGATTTTTTAGCAGAAAAAGTATCCTTTATTGAAAGTTCAAACACATAGGGATACAGATAATATCGGGCAGAGTAGCAACCCACACATGGCGCCCGGGAGGGAGAGAAGCAGCCGCCTTTGATGAAGTCATGTACCTAGGGTAGGGTCATAGACCCGATCAAAGTACCCTACCCAAGGACATCCTCAGAAGAAACTACCTTCCAGTCGACCAAGAGAGTGTTCACTCGACGGACTCGAAGGACTCGACCATGAAGACTCACTCGACCACCAGAAGATCAAGAACCACTCTGCAATCGTAACGGTCTGTAATTAAGTAGTCTTTATGGCATTTAGGACACTTTATGTGAGGCGTTACCAGTAATGCCTAGACTTAATGTACTTTAAACCCTGCATTACTGAGGACCGGAGGGGTCTGGCGGACACTATATAAGCCACCCCCCTCCTCAGTGTAAAGGGTTCGCACCCCTGTAATCCATACACACATAATCCAGTCGACCGCCTCCGGGCTCCGAGACGTAGGGCTGTTACTTCCTCCGAGAAGGGCCTGAACTCGTACATCTCTTGTGTTTACAACTGCTCCATAGCTAGGACCTTGCCTCTCCATACCTACCCCCCACTCTACTGTCAGACTTAGAACCACGACAGTTGGCGCCCACCGTGGGGCTGGTGTCTTAGCGATTTTTGGAGAAGTTGCAGTTTTTCCGATTACTTTCATCATGGTTGCTGGTGGAGTTTTGGTCGAGGGCCGCGAGATCCGTCTCGGCGCTCTCACCTTCATCGCCGATGACTCCGCTTGGCTCCAGGAGGCTCCACTCGATGTTGATGCGCTCCCCGTCCGCGGTGCGACGCATTTTCGCGCATGTGTCCGCGGCGTTCTGCTGCGGCAACTGTCGACTCGATATTGGTCGACTCCCCTATCGTCCATCCTCCCTGTCTCCCGCCAACGCAAGCGTTCTGGTCGGTCGAGGCTCCAGCGGTGGGTGCGGCACGCGGTGGCTCGCCAGACGGCCACCACCCAAGTTGCGGCAATCGAGCCCGACGAGTCCCTATACGGCCTGTTCGATCTGTCGACTGGCTCCGTAGAGACTGCATTCGAGTGCGATAGCAGTGATCCGGCGGCGGAAGTCCTGATGGTCAACGGACCTTGCAGCCCTCCCAGTTTCCCCCGCGAGGACGGGGTAGACGGTGGAGGTGACCCCGCACAAGTCCACGAAGAGTACCAACCCGAGCCACTTAATTCCCTGCAAAGGGAAGAACTTCGCCGCAGGAACATGGATGCCCTGCATACTCCCATCGCGGGAGAAACCCCCGAGGCTTGCGCCTTGGAGGAGGCACGTTTGGCCAACTTGGCTGAACGCGCTCGTCTGGAGAACCTTCAGCGAGCACTCGACGAGCGCGCGCAGCAACGAGTACCCGACTCCAATCGACGTCAACTCTTCCCGCCGACTCAGATATATCGAACCCCGATTCCGAATTTAGCAGCTGCAACCCATATAGCAGAGTCCATTCAGCCCTCTCAGTCGGAGGCTGGCAGAGGCTTGATGCAGATCAGAGATTTGCTCCGGGTAGCAGGAGATCAGAATTCAGTCGTGTCGCAGTCACGCAACAGAATTCACAGTCGATCCGTCGCTGCGAATACGGTTCAGTCGGCTCACAGCCCCAGATCGCCTCCGCGGTGTGAAGGACGCGAGAATCGACGAGACCAATATGGTGACCGATACGATCGTGATGATAGGCGTCGAGTACCCACTCCTCCCCCGAGAGGTGGGTCTTATGTTCCTCAGCAGCAGGATGACAGACGTCAACTCAGTGTGGGGCGAAGAGCTCCGGTCGACCCCAGGGAACCAGGCTTTGACGCGCGATCCATCATCGTGCAAGGCTTGGTCGATCGGAATAGGGCTCATCGAGGTGGCCCTGACAGAGATGCGCCCACTAGCACTCGAGTGCATGTTTCTGGTCCGGAATGTTTCAGCAGAGCTATCAGAGCCGCGGTGATTCCCCCCAACTTCAGGTTGGCGACTGGAGTAAGCAAGTTCACCGGTGAGTCTAAGCCTGAAACTTGGCTTGAGGACTACCGAGTGGCTGTACAGATCGGCGGTGGGAATGACGAGGTGGCCATGAAGCACTTACCACTCATGTTGGAAGGTTCTGCCAGAGCATGGTTGAATCAGTTAACTCCAAGCAGCATTTACACTTGGGAAGATCTTTCCCGAGTGTTTGTCAGAACATTTGAGGGAACTTGCAAGCGACCAGCTGGATTGACAGAGCTGCAAGTTTGTGTGCAGAAGTCGAATGAGACCTTAAGAGAGTATATTCAGAGATGGATCACTTTGCATCATACCGTGGAGAACGTGTCTGATCATCAGGCAATCTGCGCCTTCAAGGATGGTGTTAAGAACAGAGAATTAAGTTTGAAGTTTGGTCGGACCGGAGATATGACCCTGAGTCGGATGATGGAAATTGCCACCAAGTATGCCAACGGCGAAGAGGAGGACCGACTCCGGAGTGGCAAGTACAAGCCGAGTCAGTCGAAGAAAGCAAACTCCAGTCGGAAGCAGAAATGGAAAGCCGAACCAGCGGCTCCTGGAGAGGCTCTGGCCGTGACTCAGGGCAAGTTCAAAGGGAAACCCAAAGGATCCTGGAACCCCAAGAAGGTGAAGGATAAAGAAGGAAATGACGTGATGGATATGCCGTGTCACATCCACACGAAGAAAGATGAAGAGGGTAATATCATCTACCCGAAGCATACCACTCGCCAATGTCGACTCCTGATCCAGCAGTTCCAAGGTAAACAGCCCAAGGACAAGGAAAAGGAGTCGGACAAAGCCGAAGACAAGAAGGACAGTGAGGGAGGATATCCTCATGTTAACTCCACTCTGGTGATCTTTGCGGATGTGAAAAGCAAGAGCCGACTGAAGGTTATTAACCGTGAGGTGAACATGGTCGCCCCGGCGACACCCAGTTATCTAAGATGGTCCCAAACTCCCATTACATTCGACCAGTCCGATCACCCGACTCATATAGCCACCCCTGGGAGGCAAGCTTTGGTGGTCGACCCGGTTGTCGAAGGCACTCGGCTGACGAAGGTGCTAATGGACGGTGGTAGTGGACTGAACTTATTGTATGCGGACACGCTGAAAGGAATGGACATTCCGATGTCCCGACTGAGCACCAGTAACATGAGTTTTCACGGAGTTATACCAGGAAAGAAAGCCGAGTCACTCGGCCAAATAGCTCTGGACGTGGTGTTCGGTATTTCGAAGCATTTTCGCAAACAGAAGCTGACGTTTGAGGTCGTGGATTTTCAGAGCGCTTACCACGCTATTTTGGGGAGGCCAGCTTACGCACGGTTCATGGCTTGACCATGTTACGTGTACCTCAAACTGAAGATGCCCGGCCCCAAAGGCGTGATCACTATCACTGGTGATCAGAAAAAAGCCGAAGAGTGTTTCCAGAAAGGCTCGAAGATTGCCGATTCCCAGGTGACAGCGGTCGAGCTAGAAGGATATAAGCAAAACGCAGATCCGAGTGATTTGCTGCGAGCCAAGAAGCCTGCCATAGAGTCAGCATTTCAGTCGTCCGATGAGACGAAGCCCGTCCACATTCACCCGACCGACCCCAATGCAGCTCCGACCCATATCTCCACAACACTCGACCCGAAATAGGAAGAAGCGCTCATCCAGTTCCTCCATGAGAACTGGGGCATCTTTGCATGGAAGCCAGCTGACATGCCGGGTGTTCCCAGGGGACTGGCTGAGCATCGCCTTAGAGTCGACTCAGCAGCAAAACCAGTCAAAGAACATCTTCGATGGTCCGCCGTCCAAAAGAGAAAAGCTATTGGTGAGGAGGTGGCTCGACTATTGGCGGCAGGATTTATCCGAGAGATATACCACTCCGAGTGGCTCGCCAATGTCGTCATGGTTCCCAAGAAGGACAACTCACTCCGTATGTGCATCGATTTCAAGCACATCAATCGGGCCTGCCCGAAAGATCATTTTCCTCTCCCTCGCATCGATCAAATTGTTGACTCAACCGCGGGATGCGAGAGATTGTCTTTTCTAGACGCCTATTCCGGGTACCATCAGATCCGTCTGTACGGACCCGATGAGATAATAACAGCTTTCATCACTCCATTCGGGTGCTTCTGCTATATCACCATGCCATTCGGCCTCAAGAATGCCGGAGCCACGTTCATGCGAATGATTCAGAAGTGTTTGCTCACTCAAATCAGTCGGAATGTGGAAGCGTATATGGATGATATCGTGGTCAAGTCGCGAAAGGGTTCCGACCTGTTGACTGACCTCGTCGAAACATTTGCCAACCTCAGGAGGTATGATATCAAGCTCAATCCATCAAAGTGCACATTCGGAGTTCCTGGTGGAAAGTTACTCGGTTTTCTCGTTTCCGAACGAGGAATCGATGCTAACCCAGAAAAAATTGGCACTATACTCCGAATGAAACGCCCTGTGCGGGTGCACGATGTCCAGAAGCTTACTGGATGCTTGGCCGCATTAAGTCGATTCATCTCACGACTCGGTGAAAAGGCATTGCCTCTTTACCGACTGATGAAGAAGGCAGACAAGTTCGAGTGGACTCCAGAATCTGATGCAGCGTTTGCCGAGCTAAAAGCTCTGCTCTCCACCCAGCCGGTGCTTGCTACTCCAGTCAGCAAAGAGCCTTTGTTGCTTTATATTGCAGCCACAGGACAAGTCGTCAGTACAGTGCTTACGGTCGAGCGGGAAGAAGAAGGAAAATCCTTCAAAGTTCAGCGCCCAGTGTACTATCTGTCTGAAGTTTTGACTCCATCAAAGCAACGATATCCTCATTATCAGAAGCTTGTGTATGGGATCTACATGACCACGAAGAAGGTTGCTCATATTTTCTCTGATCATTCCATTACAATCGTTAGCGACGCTCCACTTTCAGAGATTCTGCACAACAGAGATGCAACTGGTCGAGTGGTGAAATGGGCGATTGAACTTCTTCCCCTTGATATCAAGTTTGAGGCAAAGAAAGCCATTAAGTCCCAAGCAATAGCAGATTTCCTTGCCGAGTGGATTGAACAGCAGCAGCCAGCTCAAGTTCACTCGGAGCATTGGACCATGTTTTTTGATGGCTCTAAGATGTTGAATGGTTCCGGTGCTGGGGTTGTCTTGGTTTCCCCCAGAGGACATAAGCTCAGGTATGTGCTCCAGATTCACTTTGATTCCTCCAACAATGAGGCAGAGTATGAGGCCCTTTTGTATGGGTTGCGCATGGCCATTTCACTCGGCGTCCGTCGCCTTATGGTTTATGGCGACTCAGATTTGGTGGTCAACCAAGTGATGAAGGAGTGGGACGTGAGAAGACCAGCCATGACTGGATACTGCAATGCAGTGAGGAAGCTGGAAAAGAAGTTTGAGGGGTTAGAGCTCCATCATATACCCCGACTGAAGAATCAAGCGGCTAATGATCTGGCAAAGATAGGTTCCAAGAGAGAAGCCATTCCGAGTGGTGTGTTCTTGGAGCATATCCATACTCCGTCAGTCAAAGAAGATCCTTTCACCGAAGAAGCTCCGCAGCCCAAGAGTGCCATAGATCCGACTGAAGTAGAAGTCCCAGCAGTGGTCGACTTGGTCATGGAGGTTTTAGTGATCACTCCCGACTGGACAGTTCCATACATCACGTATATCCTGAGAAAAGAGCTCCCGGAGGACGAGGAAGAGGCTCGACAGATCGTCCGTCGATCCAAGGCCTTTACCGTGATCAAAGGACAGTTGTACAGAGAGAGCGCGACTAGAGTTGGTCAGAAGTGTATAACGCCATAGGAAGGTCGAATCATCCTTGATGATATCCACTCGGGGACCTGTGGCCATCATGCGTCCTCTCGGACCATCGTGGCCAAAGCATACCGAGCCGGATTTTACTGGTCAAGGGCAAATAAGATGGCAAAGGAAATAGTGGACAAGTGCGAAGGATGCCAATTTTACTCCAACATGTCACACAAGCCTGCGTCAGCTCTGAAGACTATACCACTCGTCTGGCCCTTTGTAGTATGGGGATTGGATATGGTGGGCCCCTTGAGGATAGGTCGAAGCGGTTTCACGCATGTGTTGGTGGCAGTCAACAAGTTCACCAAGTGGATTGAGGCTAAACCCATCAAGAACCTTGACGCCGGTACTGCTGTTAGCTTCATCAGGGAACTGATATTCAGATATGGAGTCCCGCACAGCATCATCACAGACAATGGGTCAAACTTTGACTCGGAGGAATTCACGGATTTCTGCACTTCTCAAGGCACACGAGTCGACTACGCTTTGGTCGCCCATCCACAGTCGAATGGACAAGCGGAGCGAGCCAATGGCTTGATCCTCAAAGGGTTGAAACCCCGACTGATGCGTGACCTTAAGCATGCGGCTGGAGCATGGGTCGATGAACTTCCCTCGGTGCTTTGGGGTCTGAGGACCACGCCTAATCGGTCGACCGGAAGGAATCCATTATTCTTGGTCTATGGAGCTGAAGCAGTCTTGCCGAGTGATCTGCTCCACAATGCTCCTCGTGTTGAGCTCTACAACGAGGCTGAAGCGGAACAAGCGCGGCAAGATGCAGTCGACCTTTTAGAGGAGGAAAGAGAGATGGCTCTGATCCGATCGACCATCTATCAACAGGACTTGCGTCGCTTCCACGCTAGAAACGTGAAGAGTCGAGCCTTCCAGGAAGGAGATTTGGTTCTCCGAGTGGACCAGCAGAAACAACACAAGCTTGCTCCTTCTTGGGAACGACCCTTCATTGTCACCAAGGTTCTCCACAACGGAGCGTACCGTCTCTACAACGTCAAGCACAATATCGACGAGCCCCGAGCTTGGAACGCGGAGCTACTCCAACGGTGAGCCAGACTCCCACTCGGAGGCTTAGCTGCAGTCCAAGTACTCGCCTAAGTTTCAATAAAATCCTACCGAGTGGTGAGCCAGACTCCCACTCGGGGGCTTAGCTACAGTCTAAGTACTCGCCTAAGTACAAATTCTACATGCGCTCCGCAAGGAGGACGAGGTGCAGGTCGACTGCGACTCTCTCCTCCGAGCTACGCCACAAGTACAACGTGCAGTAGCAAGGGAGATGAGGTGCAGGTCGACTGCGACCCTCTCCTCCGACCTATGCCACAAATACAATGTGTGGTCGCAAGGAGGACGAGGCGCAGGTCGACTACGAGCCTCTCCTCCGAGCTACGCCACAAGTACAATGTGCGGTAGCAAGGAAGACGAGGTGCAGGTCGACTGCGACCCTCTCCTCCGAGCTACGCCACAAGTACAACGTGCGGTCGCAAGAAGGACGAGGCGCAGGTCGACTGCGACCCACTCCTTCGAGCTACGCCACAAGTACGAAGTTATGAAAATCCTACCGAGTGGAGAGCACACCTCCCACTCGGGGGCTTAGCTGCAGCCTAGTGCTCGCCTAAGTTATAAAAAATCCTACCGAGTGGAGAGTAGACCTCCCACTCGGGGGTGTAAGTGCATCTAGTGCCCCTTAGTGATTTTGGTGTATTGAAGACTTATAGGTTAAGTAACTGATGCGTTTGTGAGTGTACACAGGTCTATAAGTCTATGAGGAGTTTGATATTTACAGAGAAAGTCGACCCCTAAAAATGAAGTTCTTCGACTGAAGACTTTGATATTCTGAAGACTTTCTGAAGACTTTGAAAGTGAAGAAATTGGTGTGACCTTGAAGACTTGGTATTCACTTGAGGAACATGAAGCGTGAAGACTTTTGTTTTCGTAGTTTCATTTTCTCTTTCTTGAGTCATAGGAAACACCGTACTGTTAAAGGGGGTCGAGGAAATACTAAGGAAAAATTTCCATGTGATGCTCAACTCAAAATCCTACACCTACCAATCCCTTCGAGTGAAGCCATTGGAAATCTCATACAGTTCAGTCAAATTCTTCAGTGACAGAGACGCAGTTCTTCTGGTCACTGAGGACTTTGCTCTGACTGAGGAGTTAGGAATTCGCCAGTGCGAATTGCCTACACAGTGAGGAACATGATAGCCCTGAGGAATTTGAGAGTCAAATTTCCGACCGTTGCTGTGCTGCTCGCCAGTTGTCCAAAATATCCTGTCCACCTAACGGTCATATCATTGAAGGGCATTTATGTCTTATCATGTCGGGCTGCTCCCTAGGCTATAAATAGCCGCCCCCTACAACCACTAGTTGGTTGGCTGCTGCGAGAGAACTTGACACTTTTCATTTGAGAGCAACCCATCCTCCGAGGACTTTGAGCGAAAATCATCAAGTGAGGAAAACCCAAAACCAAACCCCCACAAACCCAAAGCGATTGAACATCACTGAAGAAATTGATCCTGCGTGGATCCGACGCTTGTTACCTTTGAAGAATGTGCTTCTTCCAGATGGTTAGGCGTCAAGGTCTAGAGCATCCAAGAGGAATTGTGGATCGCCGAGTGACCAAGTCTGTGAAGGTTTGGAAGTCACCTGAAGACTTACCACGAGTGATTGGACGAGACCTGCGTGGTCTTAGTTCAAGGAGAATACGGTGAGGACTGGGTGTCCTGAGTTGCGGCTCAGAGACTGGGTGTCTGGGACTGCGTGTCCTCGAGTTTAAATACTCAGCCGCTCCAACCAGACGTACAACTGAGACAGCAGTTGGAACTGGTTTACCAAATCATTGTCTTCACCAACTAACTGGTTCTCTCTTTCATTTCCTCATGTCCGTGTTGTATGTTGTTCATATCTGTGCTTGAAGACTTTGACTGAAGACTTTCACAAATTCCTCAGTTCAATTTCTTCAGTCTGTTTGTCTTCATCTTGTTATCATGTGTTTACGCTTTCTGTACTCTGTGCCTGTCTTCATTTCATCATGATGACTATGTTTGTATCCTGTTATGTTTACTTCTGAGTAATTATTCCGCTGCAAGTAGTTCTTCGCTAAGGAATTTCCTCATCAGCAAATTCCTCAGTGAAGAATTCATAAAAATTGCCTATTCACCCCCCCCCTCTAGTCGATATAACGCACTTTCAATTGGTATCAGAGCGAGGTACTCCCTTGTTCTGTGTGATTTTGGTTTAACCGCCTGGAGTTTTAGTTATGTCGACCGCAGGTATGATCAAGGTCTCGGCTGGGTGTCCTACCTTTGATGGAACGGACTACCCCTACTGGAAGAACAAGATGCGAATGCATCTTGAGGCAATTGATAACGATCTCTGGTATGTTGTGGAAAATGGTGTCCCCACTGTCACTCCCTCACTGAACGCTACCGATGTGAAGAGATTCAAACAACTCGATTCTCAAGTGAAGAATATCATATGTGGTCATCTGAGCAAAGGACAGTATGGAAGAGTGAGTGCTTTGGAAACTGCTAAGCTTATCTGGGATAGGTTGTCCAAAGTAAATGAAGGAGTTTCAACTCAGCGTGACTCTCGAGTCGATGTTCTTCGGAATCTCTTCAACCGCTTCAAAAGACTCGACAATGAGAATGTCCAACAAACCTTTGATCGCCTCACTGACATCTCAAATGAGCTTCAAGCCCTCGGTGCCACTGACATCACTGATCATGAAGTTGTGAAGAAACTGCTGAGATCGCTTGATTCCTCATTTGATACTCTGGGACTGATGATACAAGAACATGCTGACTACAAGTCGCTTGATCCTGCTGATATCCTCGAAAGGCTAAACACTCACGAGTTCCAGCTTGCTGAAAAGAGAGATCTCTATGGCTCAAACTATGGCAAACCACGTGCCCTGAAGGCCAAGGTTGTGTCTGACTCTGAATGTGAGGATTCTGGTAGTAGCCTTGGTGATCCTGAAGAACTGAGCCAGGATCTAGCACTGCTTGTGAAGAAGTTCCAGAAGTTCACAAGACGTGGTCGCTTTGGAAAATCCTCAAGAGGAAATGATTCCTCATCCAGCGACTATAAGAGAAGACTTTGTCACAAATGCAAGAAGCCGGGTCACTATATTCAAGATTGTCCTCGGTGGGAAAAGGAAATGGAGAAGAAGAAATACAAGGATTACAGTTCTGATGATGCGAAGAAGAAGAAGAAATCGTCTAAATCTTCGTCATCAAAATCCTCGAAGTCTTCATCTCACAAGAAGGGCAGCTCCAAGAAGGCTCGGGCATTCATTGGCAAGGAAATGGACTCTGAAGCTGAATCTGAGGAAAATGATGAAGAGGAGGAGTCTGAAGAATCTGAGTCTGGTGTGGCGAGTCTGGCCGTTGCTACTGCCTTCGTTAGCAAGTCCATCTTCAACACTGAAGAAACTGACTCCACCGACAAACCTGATGAAGATAATGATGGCTACGCTCCCACCTATTGCTTCATGGCGAAAGGTGCTAAGGTACTCAAATACAACTCCTCTGACTCTAGTGAAAACGAATCTGATGAGGATCTCAAGCCCAGCTACTCTAAACTTGCTAAAATTGTTGTGAAACAACAACGGGCTCTTGAAAACGTTCAAAACATGCTAGATAAAAGTGATGATATGTTGGGTGAAGAAATGGGTCGCACTAAAGCCTTGACTGAAAATCTTCAGAGACTTCAGTCTAGGTATGATAACCTTCAAGGTCATCATAACTCTCTCTTGTCTGATCATGAGAAACTTTCTTATGAATTTCTTCAAGAAAAGCAAGATCACGAGAAACTTTCTCTTGAATCTCTTCAAAGAAAGGAAGATCTTGAAAAGCTAAGAGTGTGTTATGAAGATCTTCAGAAGGAGCGCGATTCATTACTAGCTCAACAAATCAGCGCTTCTCAGGAAGAATTTGTTCCTCCATGCTTAAAGTGCATTGAACGTGAATCTGCTAATTCTTCACCTAAATGTTCAAATGCTTCAAATGTTACAAATTCTTCATCTGCCTCTGCTATCACTAACTCCTCATCTGAGGACGTTGCTAGTATCACTGACAATGCAGGGCTAAAGGAATTGTACATGACAGGCATGTACAAAAGCCTCAAAGGGCATCAGACACTTTGTGATGTGCTCAAAAAGTAGATCCTCAACAGAAACCCTAGAAAAGAGGGTATTGCCTTTGAGAGGAAACTCAATGCTGATGGAACATATTGGAAGCCTGAGCAGTACCCCAAAACCTCATGGCTTGCTGCAAAGGGACCTCCAGTTGATCCATCTAACTTATCTGGCTTTACATGTGAATCTCCTCATTCTTCTGATGAGTCATTTGACTCCAACTATAAACTGTTCAAAAATCAGAATGGTGAAGTATTTGCTAGATATGTTGGCACTAACTGCAGGAACGGTTCTCCTATGAAGAAAATTTGGGTTCCCAAAAGTTGTGTTGAAAGTCTTCAGGTGAATGTCCTCATGACACCACCTGTGAAGAACCGGAACCCCAGATCAAATTCTTCATATGGACCAAATTCTTCATATGGATCAAATTCCTCAACTGGATCAAAGTCCTCATATGATTATCATCGTGCTAACAACTTTGTCTCGCAGGGTAGAGCTAAGGGCTATGAATATGTGCATTATTCTTCAAACCATTATGTTCATAAGTCCTCGAAGAATTACTCTGCTTATTCATATGCTTACCCTAACCCCTCTTATGTGAAGCGAAATGGTTTGGCATCTTTTCCACCTTTCTCACATGGTGCTCGCAGGATGATAAACTCTTTGCCACCCCTCCAGATGTGGGTGGTGAAGAAAAAGAACTAATCTCTTCTGCAGGGTCAGGTCTCCAGACGTGCTCTAACGTCTGAAGAATTTGCTGGGGACCTGACAAAAATGCCTGAAAGGACGCAGGCGAATCATGATGAAATGAACTTTCATTTCACACGTCCTGATACTGCTATATCTGTTTACTGCTTGATGAAATTCATCTGATGAACTTGATATCATATTCTTCACTGATGAAGCATATGAGATTGTAAGCTACACTAATTCATCTGCAGGATGATCAACCCAAAACCACTGAATGGGTCCTCGATAGTGGATGTACAAATCACATGACTGGTGACAAGAATCTATTGATGGATGCTCCCTTATCACCGTCACCTCTGAAGCATATCATCTTTGCTGACAAAGGCAAAAGTCAGGTATTGGGTCTTGGTAAGGTTGCTATCTCTAAGGATAAGCACATGGACAAAGTCATGCTTGTTGAGTCCTTAGGATACAATCTCATGTCAGTCTCAATGCTTTGTGATCTTGATATGGTTGTTTTCTTTGGCAAATATCGCTGTGTTGTGATTATGGAAGCTGACAATTCCAAAGTCTTCGAAGGCTTTAGGAGAGGAGATCTGTATATTGTTGATTTCTCTACAGGACCACAACCAGCCGTATGTCTACTTGCAAAAGCTTCAGAAGGCTGGCTATGGCATCGATGACTTGGTCACGCAGGCATGAGGAATTTGAACACGCTTGCGAAGAAGAAGCATGTCATTGGCATTGAGAATGTCAAATTCCTCAAGGATCACTTATGCGGAGCCTGTGAAGCCGGAAAAATGACCAAGGCCAAGCATCCAGCGAAGACTATCATGACCACTACCCGTCCATTCGAATTGCTTCACATGGACCTCTTCGGACCTAATCATTATTCAGCAGTCACTAATGATGCATCTCTATATGGTTTTGTCATTGTTGATGATTATTCTCGATATACATGGGTACACATTGTTACTTACAAACATGAAGTGCAGGAAGTCTTCAAACGATTTTCCTCGAGGGCTTCAACCAACTTTGGTGTGAAGATCAAGCATATCAGAAGTGACAATGGAACTGAGTTCAAGAATTCCGGTCTTGATGCATATCTTGATGAACTTGGTATTAATCATGAGTTATCTGCTCCCTATACTCCTCAGCAGAATGGCGTCGTGGAGCGCAAGAACAGAACTCTTGTTGAGATGGCTCGCACTATGCTTGATGAGTACAAAACGCCTCAGCGTTTTTGGATTGATGCAATTGATACTGCTTGCCACATCATCAACAGAGTATATCTTCACAAATTCTTCAAGAAGACTGCCTATGAACTCCTCACTGACAAGAAACCCAATGTGAGTTATTTCAAAGTCTTCGGTGCTAAATGTTGGATTAGAGATCCTCACAACTCTAAATTTGCACCGAAAGCACATGAAGGTTTTATGCTTGGTTACGAAAAGGACTCGCACACCTACAGAGTCTTCAACATTGTTCTTCACAAGATTGTTGACACTGTAGATATGCGGTTCGATGAAACTAATGGCTCGCAAAGAGAGCACCTACCTTCTGTGTTAGATGAACCAGCACATGAGGATGCTATCAAGCTCAAGGCAACTGAGGATGTCATTCCGACTGAAGAATCTGCTGAAGAATTCATTCCTGTTCATGAAGAACGTCGAGCTGATGCACCTGAAGAACATGATGAGGAAAATGGTGCTGAAGAAAATGCTGATCAAAATCCTCAGCGACAACCAACTCATCCACGTGTTGCAAAAGGAGTGCAAGTGGAGAAGATCATCGATGACATTAGCGCACCAGGTCCTCTCACACGCTCAAAAGCATCACATTTATCTAACTTTTGTGGGCACTATGCTTTTGTCTCTATCATAGAGCCCACTAAGGTAGATGAAGCATTTCTGGAGCCAGAGTGGATTTAGGCTATGCAAGAAGAATTACATCAGTTCGAGCTGAACAATGTCTGGGAATTGGTCAATCGCCCAGATCCTCGCAAGCATAATATCATTGGCACAAAGTGGATCTACCGCAACAAGCAACATGAAAATGGCCTTGTGGTGAGGAATAAGGCACGACTAGTAGCTCAAGGCTACACACAGGTTGAAGGAATTGATTTCGATGAAACTTTTGCACCTATTGCTAGACTTGAGGCTATTCGCATTTTACTTGCCTATGCTAACCATCATGATATCATCTTATATCAAATGGATGTGAAAAGTGCATTCCTCAATGGTAAGCTTGAGGAAGAAGTATATGTTGCTCAACCCCCAGGTTTTGAAGATCCAAAGAATCCTGACAAAGTCTTCAGACTCAATAAGGCCCTCTATGGCCTCAAGCAAGCCCCTCGGGCGTGGTATGATACATTGAAGGAATTCTTCGTGAAGAATGGCTTCACACCCGGTTCACTCGACCCTACTCTTTTTACTAAATCATATGATGGTGAACTGTTTGTGTGCCAAATATATGTTGATGATATTATCTTTGGCTGTACTAACCAACGTTATAGTGATGAATTTGCCTATATGATGAGTGAAGAATATCAAATGTCTATGATGGGAGAGTTGAAATTCTTCTTAGGTCTTCAAATTCGTCAGCAGCGCAATGGCATATTCATATCTCAGGAGAAATACCTCAAAGATGTACTGAGGAAATTTGGCATGCAAGATTGCAAAGGAGTCAAAATTCCTATGCCCACAAATGGCCATCTATGCACTGATGGAAATGGTATTGACTTCGATCACAAGGTATACCGCTCCATGATTGGTTCCTTATTGTACTTATGTGCATCTAGGCCAGATATAATGCTTAGTGTTTGCATGTGTGCCCGATTTCAAGCTGCACCGAAGGAATCACACCATAAGGTTGTGAAGCATATTCTTCGAATGTTCTTTGAAAAGGACACACATCCTAACCCTTATGCAGAATTGATGACTTAGATGTGCAACACATGAAGAAACGTTTTTCTTCAATCAATGAAGAATAACACTCTAAGTGTGAAGAAATTAATGAAGAATTTGATTCTCAGAACCCTACGACAATTGTACGCGGTGTCTGAAATCATCATTCTTATACGGTGAGTCACGCCACCACAAAAGTTGAAAATCTTCAATTTGAGTTTTTCCTCATTTTTGAAATTCTTCAGTTTTTCAAATTCTTCAACTTTGCAAAATCTTCACTCGTTCCGTCGTTTTTTTTTCATTGGCTATATATATATATATATATATGAGTTCATGTCCTCTACAGCATTCACTTATTGCTATTTCTTCAAGTTGCGATTTCTGCTAAGTGAATGTGATCGGACCCTTTCCCCTCTATGCTATACTCAACCCAATCTATTCACAAATTCTTCATGTGCGTTCTGATTGAAACTCGTTCAAAATCTTCACTGTGTCCTTGTCAGCTGAAGAAATTGCGAACGAAATTTTAAAACAAATCTTATCCAGATTTTCGGTTTTACCGCTCAAACCGTTCCGCATCCCACGATGCATTATTTTATTCACCCACGATCTTACACGATCTCATCTGCACAGTACGTGGGTGACACGTGTCGCGTGAAGAAGAAAAGGCAGGGGCATGTTCGTCCCAAAATCTTCGGGCGAACAGTTTTTACCGTGGCTATAAATACCCCTCTCCCTTCCTTACTTCATTTACTCCGCTCGGTCGCTGTCTCTCGCTCGAGCTCTCCTCAAAACCCTAGCGCCGCCGCTATTCCATCGCCGTCGGTGAGGAAGAGCTTCACTGCCTCGACCTCGTCGTCGTCGTACTCGCGCCGGCTGCGGAAATCTTCACTCCGCCGCCGCCGTAGCTGTCTCCCTCTGCCAAGTTAGGGCGTGGGAGATCTAACTTGACGAACTTCACCACGGTTCATCTCTGTTCGTCGTGTTCTTTAGTTCGGGTAATTAAAAGTCACTTTTATTACTCGCTTTGATTCTCAAACTTTTCTGAAAATCTTCAAAGGTGTTTTATTCTTCAAATCTTCACATATGAACACCTCACACACTGTATGCTCTTGATCCATCTCTCTAAGCACTCATTTCTTTAAGATTCCTCAATTGTGCGGATTTTCGATCTGTACAACTCTGGAACCTAAGACAAGAACGCTTAGTGAAATTCCTCAAGGCTCAACTAGTCAAATTCCTCAAAACTTGTCTTTTTGAAAAACCTTCTGAGAACACATATGACCTCTCCAAATTCCTCGCACCTACACTCTGTTCACAGGTACTCATGTCCGCTGCTGAATCACTAGGTTCTCATCAACTTAACTCATTTGCAGTGTTCCTCGAAGAAAAACTACATACTTCTTCAGAGTGTTCAATTGTTCAAATTCCTCATCTGAAGAAAATGGCAGAAGGAAAGAGACCACAGAAAGGAGGAAAGAAACCAGAGGTCATGACTGCCTTCGAGATCCCTGATGAAATATACAAAGATTATTGCACACCTGTTGAAGCCAAATTTGGCAAAGAGAACAAAAATCAGCGCAAAGTGCGCATTCATAGGATAGAACGAAGATGGGCACGAGAATGGAGGGAATATCGCTATGTTACTCCAAAGTACATGAAGAAATTCGCCTTAAACCCTCCATGCCCAAGAGCTCCATTGGCACCTGGCCAAGTCGCTGATCCCACCAGCATCAAGCGTGGTGAGGACTTTCCTGAAGAATGGTCTAGGCGTCAAGCAAAACTGGCAAGACAAGCCAAGGAGGCAGTGAGGAAATTCAATGAGGATTCTGCTGCTGCTGCTGCCGCTGAGACCTCGGTCAAGCCGAGGAAATCAATGCCGAAGAAGCCTGCTCGCAAGCCAAGTGCTTCACCGTCAGCGCCCTCACGGCCCAGTTCCTCAGCCGCGCCCTCACGGCAAATTCCTCCGAGTTCTACTGCTCCACCAATGTCCTCAGCAGCTCCCTCCAAGTCCTCAACTCCTGTGCATTTGGCTACATGTCAAAGGACTCAGGGTTTCTCGATTGCTTCTGGTGTCTCAGCAAGTTCCTCAGCTGCACCAATGTCCTCATCAGGCCCCACTCTGCTGAAGACAAAAGCAACAGCTGGACGCGGTCCTCGGCCAAGTCCAAGAAAGAAACAGGTTGCTTTCCACGTGCCCTCTGATGACGAGGCTTCTGATGAAGAACTTGCAGAAATCATCAGAGACAGACAAGCAAAGGCCGCTAGAGCCAAAGGAACACCTTTGCCTCTGCTTTTGGATCCGAAGAAGATCCTTGACTTCATCGACTTATGGCATCAGGATCCAAACACTCCAATGCCTGATCTGCCTCTGACTCCTGGTCAAAGTCATATGCTGACCTATTTCATCGCTGAAGAGAAATGGAAATTTGAAAAGGCTCGTGAGATCAAGAGAGCACAAGCTAGAAAGGAGAAGCTTCTGAAGAAGAACATCATTAGACTGACTCCTGAAGAACTTCTCAAGGCTCAATCTGAGATCCAAGCCCTCAGCAAGGATTTCGATGCATACAATGCTGATTGGCAAGGAGCCAAAGTGAGATTCGTCAATTTGATGAAGAAAATGACAACTGTTGCAACCCCATCGCAACAAGAAAATCCTCAGGCTACAGACTCTGCTCAGCCTGCTGAAGAACATGCCAGCACTGCTGATGACTTTCAGCCTGCTGATGAGAATACAAGTTCCAGGGCTGATGACTCCATTCCAGCCGCTGAAGAAATTCCCAGGGCACCCACTAGTGGTGCGCCTGAAGAAACTGAAGAGATCAGGGCAACTGCACCAGTTGCGCCTGAAGAAACTAAACCACAGTCCTCAGCTCCTCCTGCGCCAACACCAACTCCAATTCTTCCTTCTGCCTATGAAGTGAAGAAGACCAAGGCTGCAGAGCGAGCTGCAGTGAAGAAAAGGAAGGCATCAGCAACGTCAAATTCTTCGGCCGCGAAGGAAATGAATCCAATGACCAGCTCGCTTGAAAATCCCATTGATGTCGTTCCCATTTCCTCCATGTCATCTAAGGAGATTGTTCCTTATGGAGAAGACTACAAGATCCCAAGCGGATCTGATGAAGAAAATCATTCTGTTGCTACCTCAGAACAGTTTGATGAAGAAATAGAAGTGGAAGCATTCCCTTCAACGCCAGTCGTTTCCTCACCTATGCCTCGGTTCACAGCTGAAGAGGCTGGTGTTGAGGAAATTGAAAAAGAAGAAGAAGACGTGGATATTGGGTGCACTACACCAGTGATGAACGATGACTTTTGGGAAAGTCAGCATCCCAATACTCATCTCTTCACCCCCATTCAACAAATTCCTCAGTCCCCGGCTACAACTGTTCAATTGGGCTCTGAAGAAACTCATCCCACATCGTCTGTTCATGAAGAAATTCCAGCCGCTAGTGCTGAAGAACCTGCTGCTGATCCTCAAACTGCACAAGAAGAGGAACCAGAAATTCCTCAGCCTGAAGCACCTGAGATCGCGATTCCTGAGGTTGTGCTGCTGTTGACAACTGATTTTGGCAAAATACAGAGTGAAAGGGTTTTCAGCATGAGAAAGTTTCGTATTGTCGAGTGGAACAACTTTGATGTTTAGGCTATCGCCATTCGACATCATCTCAGTGGCCGAAGCTATACTCCGAGTGACAAAATTTAATGTTCTGAGTGCTTTTCGGCCGATTACGCCCTCAATATGAACTCAGATGAAGGAGTGCTCTAAAGGAATTGTCTTCGTCTCGTCGAGACAATTGATTCTCATATATAAATCATCTCAATCCGAGTTCATATGCAAAAGTTATAGTCAATATGGTCTGGACAGGCCAGAGACCAAAATATTACGCTTGACATCAGACACATGTTGATGAGTGTCTGATGCAATGCGTGAGCAATTCAGCCCTCAAGACGGCCTTGAATTGAAAAAACTTCAACACAAGAAAGTTTCGTCTCGTCGAGCCGATCGATTTTCATATATAATTCATCTCAATCCGAGGTCATATGAGACTTGGGGAGACAAATCAAGATCAGGCTATGTTTTTGGTCGAGTGAAAGCTTACCTTTCGGGTGAAAACCTACCAATTGAGTAAAAGGTCGAGTAAAAACCTACCGATCGAGTAAAAGGTCGAGTGAAAACCTACCGATCGAGTAAAAGGTCGAGTGAAAACCTACCGATCGAGTAAAAGGTCAAGTGAAAACTTACCGATCGAGTAAAAGGTCGAGTGAAAATCTACCCATCAAGTAAAAGGTCGAGTGAAAACCCACCGATCGAGTAAAAGGTCAAGTGAAAACCTACCGATCGAGTAAAAGGTCGAGTGAAAACCTACCGATCGAGTAAAAGGTCGATCGAGTAAAAGATTGTCTTCCGACTGAAAATGTGGTCATCATCCGAGTGAAAGATTGTCTTCCGAGTGAAAATATAGTCATCCGAGTGAAAAAGTCCAGTCGGACCATCCGAGTGAAAGACTCTAATATCCGAGTGGATGAGCTCAAATCCGAGTGAAACTGAACATGTGCCCAAAAGTTTATCAAGATGATCTCGGATGAAGAAGTGTTCAATACAGAAGTTGTGCGTATCATCAAGACGGTAAACTTTGGTTTTGGAGTCATCGTCATCAGAGATAGTATATGGCCTGCAAATTCACTACAAGACTCGGATATTCAGTCTACCGCAAGACCGAGTCCGACTAGAAGGTAAAGACGACCTCGAAAAGTATTCAAGATGGCCTTATTTGAAAAAGTGATCAACATGAGAGTTGTTCGTATCGTCGAGGCGCACAAGTTTGATATTTGGGCCATCTTGATCGGAGGTCATATGGAGGCTCGGCGGCCTGCACAAGGAGGAAGACAGAAGTTGGGCCAGATTCAGACTGAATCCGAGTTGAAATAGAACTAGGACTCTAGGACGCGAATTGATGTAATTTTTCTTGTAAGGAAATCCTAGATGAATCCTTTACTTGTACGGGAAGTCCAGCCGCCTCTTATATATGTTGGGGGTGACGGCCGATTGAACAACACACAATCGAACAAATCAATATACTACTTTTTCATCTACGTTTTATCTCTCCACCGTTTTTCGCTCTCGTTCTTCGCTGTTCTTCATTGAGAGCTGCGAATCCCGAGGCTCTAGGGGCGAGCGAATCGACCTAGGGCAGCCCATAGTCGCCGCACTCCCTGACGGGGTCCCTCCCGGGGGTGTGGGGTTTTCGGCTCTGCAAAAGCGCCCGCCGACTGTCCTGCGTATCGCGCTGTCGGTCGGGTCTCCTTCGACGTGAGCTGCAGTGCATCACCCCCGGCGTCGAGGGTACACGTGACGTGTTCGTGTGTCAACACACGTTTTGGCGACTCCGCTGGGGAACACGAAGATCAATCATCATCATCCACCATGTCCGATCTTCCCAAGCCATCCGAGGTAGACGCCGATAACATCATTAAGCCCAGTCTTGATGAGATATCGGCTGATCATCGCCAAGTCTATGAGGAGTACAAGAAGGCGCGTGAAGAGAAGGATTTGCAGGAGTTCCTTGCAAAGTTCAAGAAGGATCGCCAAGGCAATATCACTCCGATTGAAGAAATCAAGTTCCCTCCTCTTCAAGTCGAGCATATTAAACCTTCTGTGAGTACTACCTTTTCTCCTGAGTAGTGGGCTGAGATTGAAAGTCGTATTGCTGATGGTAACAATCTAGTCTATCAAACTTTCATAGAAAATACTAATGCTCAGAAGAATACATCTCAATCGACTAGTGGTAATGATGGTGTAGCTGCTAGTGTGCAAAACCCTAATCAGGCTTTACCTATTGCATCGGCGCCTCCCGTGCCGATGGCTTATTATCCTACCCAAACAAATCAGATTGTGGCTGCACCCATTAATCCTATTATGAGCATGCCAGGTTCGGTGGCAACGCCGAACCCAACCTTACCTACAGCTACAACCACTCGACCACTAGCAAATTATGGGTCGACATACCTGCCACAATTCCTACCTACAGCTAGTAATCATACTCCTCCTATGCCACTGCCACAAGCTTCATCGTCCAGTATGGATGATGGTCTAGCTAATCTTAGAGAGGAGATGGCTAAGATGCTTCGAGAGAATTTTGGGGTTGAGTTACCTCGGAATCGGATTTACCAAAAGCCATACCCCGAGTACTTTGATGCCATCTAGTGCCCTCCAGGATATAAAATTCCAGATTTTGTTAAGTTCAATGGAGAGGGCACAAAAACCACATGGGAGCATGTTAGTCAATACTTGGCACAATTAGGTGAAGCAGGTTCACTAAATGAGTTGAAAGTGCGTTTATTTCCTTTATCATTAACTGGTACCGCATTTTCATGGTTTTCTTCTTTACCACATGGTTCCATTCGAGTTTGGTCGCAGCTAGAGCAGAAATTTCATGATCACTTTTACAGCGGCGACAATGAACTCAAGTTGTCACATCTAACATCGGTTAAACAGAAGCATGATGAATCGGTCTCCGATTACGTCAAGAGATTCAGAGAAACGAAAAACCGATGTTTTAGTTTGGTGATAACCGAGAGAGACTTGGCAGACCTAGTGCTGAGTGGTTTGAGAACTCCCATTAGAGAAAATTTAGAGGGCTATGAGTTCTTAAATATTAACCAAGTCTTACAAAGGGCTTTGGCTCAGGAAAGCCGAAGCAAAGATCTCAAAGAAGTGCATAGATACAAAGCCGATCGTCCAAAGATGAATATGGTGGAATATGATAGTGATCAGTCGGACGATGAGGGTGATGTTTTTGCTACTGAATTTGTTTGGCCATCTAAGGCCAAACCCTTTACTTGCAATGATCTGAAACCGATTCACAAGAATCGTGATGAAGATATGAAGTTTACTTTTAACATTGCTAAGTGTGATAGAATATTTGATGCTTTGCTGCAGGCTAAGATTATTAGAATATCTCATACTTTACCGCCGTTTGAAGAGCTGAAACGGCGTGCTTATTGCAAATATCATAATTCTTTTTCTCATGCTACTAACGATTGCAATGTTTTTCGACGACAGATACAATCGGCCATTAATGACGGACGATTGAACTTTTCTGAGATGCAAGTTGATAAACAGCCCTTTCCAATGAACACCATGGATTTAGAAGGGAAGAAGCTGCTCATTCGGCCGGAGGTAACCGAATCTGCTAATAAAGCTAATGTCATTGTTGGTGAGCCCAGGAAAGACAAGGAGGGCGACAAGGTTTTGGGGAGACATTGTTGTGCTTGATAAGCAACCCGATGGCAAGGAAGTGATCAAGATCACCATCAAGAATCCTACACTCGGGGGGCAAACACAGGTGCAGCAGGACACTCGAGTTAAATTTGTCAAGCCCAAGAGTCCAGAGGTTGGCAAATGGAAGAGGAATGAAGCTAAAATGCAACGCAAGCGGATCAAGCCAACTTTTGATATGTTGCTGTCCAAATATGCTAATCAGTCGGCTGGTTCCAGCTCTAACCGGCCATCATACTTGAAACGACCAAGGTCACCATCAGATGATATATTCAGTCAGTATGTGAAACCGAGTGGACCAAGGGCGCAGTTTTCAGAAGAGCAGAGGCAATCTGTGTGGAATCGACTTGATTACTCATATAATGGCCGACTGAACATTGGTGACTATCAGTCGGCTGGTCAACATATGCGACCGAGTGGAAACTATCCTAGTGTGAGAATGCACCCAGGTGGAAGCTATCCAAATGAAAAAATATGGGTGGGTAGATTTCATCCGAGTGAAATCCATCCGAGTGAGTTCCATCCGAGTGGATTCCATCAGAGTGACGCCCATCCGAGTGGATTCCATCTGAGTAAAAAGGTGCGCCCGAATGGAAATTTCATGCATCTGGAAAGTCGAAAAGAATGGCGTGTTAAGTCACCAAGTGTTGCAGCAGTTGAGTCGGGAAAAGGCAAAGAGAAAATGGATGTCGACTCACTTATCTTGGGCACTGAAACATTCCCCATACAGCAGCCGACTTTGCATAACCACTCGACTAAGACGATACTTGCTATCGCGCCAAAACAATCGGCTAATGACCATGAAGCAAGCACCAGCCAAGTAAAGGTGAGAGATGCTAAGTACACTCGACCAAAGTGGTGTCCTCCAGGGCTAACAAAGACACAGAAGAGGAAACTACAGAGGTTAAGGAGTCAAGAGATGGCAGAGCAGGAGGCCGAGAAGCAAAGAGATAAGTTGTTCAATGACACTCGGCCCATGGTTCCAGCAAAACAAGTGTTGAGGCCTAAACAAATACAAGATACATCAGCTTCTACATCTATCACAGAAGTGCCTACACCACCCAAGGAGGACGATGCGACAGCTATTACATCGTCTACAACACTTCCTACTTCTCCTTCACTCGACCAGATTTCAGAATCGGTCGATCCACTTGAAGAAGAGGTTGATATGTTGGACTATGAGTCTACGCCGGTTCATGAAGGTATGGATATCAATATGGTGTATTACTTACCTGCTGAGTTTCGTGCTGTAGATGAGGAAGGGGAGGTGGCTCAGCTAGATTTTGGCCCTAAAAATGCAATATTCGAGAAGCCAAAAGAACCAGTAACGCATCTGAAACCGTTATATCTCAGAGGTTATATCAATGGGTCACCGCTCACTCGGATGCTTGTGGATGGAGGTGCTATGGTAAATCTTATGCCCTATTCGGTCTTCAAGAAATTGGGTTTGCCTGATGAAGAATTGATCAAGACCAATATGGTGCTCAACGGGTTTGAAGGCAAAGAGAGAACTGAAGCCAAAGGTGTGATGTATGTGGAGCTTACAGTCGGAAGCAAAACTTTGGCTACTGCATTCTTTGTCGCTGAGGTGCAAGGTAACTACAACATTATACTAGGCCGTGATTGGGTTCATGCGAATCAGTGCGTGCCATCCACTATGCACCAGTTTTTGATTCAGTGGGTTGATGATGAAGTGGAAGTCATTCATGCGGATAACTCGGCCTGTGTTGCTTTGGCCGATGCATCGGTGGATTGGCAGCATCCCAATGCTACTTGCTTGACGGGACGTGACTTATCAGAGTTTGATTTTCTCAGCGCGACCAAGAATGGTTTTGTGCCCGTGTCTTTAAAGCCGACTGAATGCAATCGGCTCCAAGGTATGATATGTTTAAATGGATCCTAATTCCGAGTGGTTACAAAAACGTCTTGTAAAATATCGGTCCAGTGAGGACGATATGTATGAATCTATTGAGGAGTTGGATGACATGGATAAACTTGGACAAGGTTTTACATCGGCCGATCCGTTAGAAGAGGTAGATATCGGAGACGGATCAGTCAGTCGACCGACATTTGTAAACAAAAATTTGAAAGCCGATTGTAAGGCTAAATTAATCGAGCTATTGAAAGAATATGTTTGTTGCTTTGCATGGGAATATCATGAAATGCCAGGGTTGAGCCGAGAGCTAGTGGAGCATCGGCTGCCTATAAAGGCCAGTTTTAGACCTTATAAACAGTCGGCCAGAAAGTTTAATCCGAAAACATATGACCGGATCAAGGAAGAGATCGGTCGACTGCTTGAAGCTAATTTCATTCGACCTTGCAGGTATGCCGAGTGGATTTCTAACATTGTCCCAGTGGAGAAGAAGGGATCCGGCAAGTTGAGGGTGTGCATTGACTTCAGAGATTTGAATAGGGCTACACCCAAAGATGAGTATCCCATGCCAATAGCCGATATGCTTATTAATGATGCTTCTGGACATAAGGTTATTAGCTTTCTAGATGGTAATGCCGGATACAATCAAATTTTTATGGCTGAAGAGGACATGTACAAAACAGCTTTCCGATGTCCTGGTTTCCTTGGATTGTTCGAGTGGACAGTGATGACATTCGGATTAAAAAATGCTGGAGCCACATATCAAAGGGCTATGAATTTGATTTTTCATGATTTACTCGGTATCATACTTGAACTTTATATTGATGATATTGTTGTCAAATCGGATGCTTTTGAATCTCACTTGGCCGATTTGCGTTTAGCTTTTGAAAGAATGAAAAAGTATGGACTGAAGATGAATCCTTTGAAGTGTGCATTCGGCGTGTCAGCTGGCAAATTTTTGGGTTTCGTTATTCATGAAGATGGCATCGAAATTGATCCCAAAAAGATAGAAGCCATACAGAAAGTGGAGGCTCCAACATGCAAGAGAGATATGCAAAAGTTCCTTGGCAAAGTCAATTATTTGAGAAGGTTCATAGCCAATCTGTCAGGGAAAGTTGATGCATTTACTCCTATCCTTCGGTTAAAGAATGATGTTGATTTCACTTGGGGGGCAAAACAGCAAGAAGCCTTTGATATGATCAAGAATTATTTGTGCACTCCTCCGGTAATGAAAGCACCCGAGCATAGAGAGCCTTTTAAGCTTTATATCGCAGCAGAGGAAGGTGTTATTGGTGCTATTTTGACTCAAGATACCGAAGGAAAAGAGCATGCCATTACGTATTTGAGCAGACGCTTATTGGACGCCGAGACAAGGTATACATTTATTGAAAAACTATGTCTATGCTTATATTATGCTTACACAAAATTGAGACATTACCTAGTGCCGAGTGCTTGTCTAGTAGCTTGTCAAACTGATGTCATTAAATACATGTTGCATAGGCCAATTCTTAGTGGTAGAATTGGCAAGTGGGCTTATGCTTTGATTGAATATGATTTGGCTTATGAATCTCTGAAATCCATGAAAGGCCAAATTGTTGCTAATTTCATTGTTGAACATCGGATTAATGACAAGCATGATGTCGATATAAACCTTGTTTCATTAGTGCCATGGAGATTGTACTTTGATGGTTCAGTTTGTAGCAATGGCCAAGGTGTTGGTATTGTTTATATATCTCCTCATGGTGCTGTTTTTGAAGCCTCATGCCGCTTAGAATATTCTTGCACAAACAATCAAGCCGAATATGAAGCATTGTTATTCGGTTTAGAGATGCTACTTGCTATAGGTGTTACACATATTGAGGCTTACGGTGATTCGTTACTAGTGGTGCAGCAAATATCCAGAGTCTTTCAGTGTTTGGATGAATCACTTAATGTTTATCTTGATAGATGTCTAGATATAATTTCTACTTTGGATTGTTTTAACATTGCACATATATCTAGACATGATAACTGGAAAGCAAATGAGTTGGCACAGCAAGCATCTGGATATCATGTTGATCATAGCATGTTTCATATCTCTCAAAGACCGATGTCTTGTCTTGCCAATATGGGAGAGGCCGAACCTGAACACACTGATTCGGCCATTAACAAAAAATCTAGTGCAGGTGATAATTCCGACTGGAGAAAGCCCATTGTTGATTACTTGTGCAATCCGAGTGAAAGGGTGGACAGGGCTGTTCGGCGTATAGCTTTTAAATATACTATGAGGGATGATGACCTTTATCGCCGAACAGTTGATGATGTTCTTTTAAAATGCTTGGATGAGGACCAAGCAAGAGTTGCTATGGGAGAGGTACATGAGGGCATTTGTGGTACTCACCAGTCGGCTCCCAAGATGAAATGGTTATTACGACGTGCTGGGTTTTATTGGCCGACCATGATTAATGATTGCTTCAGATATTATAAAGGGTGTGAAGCTTGTCAAAAATTTGGTGATATTCAATTGGCTCCTGCTACTATGTTGCATCCTATTATCAAGCCGTGGCCTTTCAGAGGATGGGGTTTAGACTTTATTGGGCAAATTCATCCATCTTCCTCAAAGGGGCATCGGTTCGTGTTGGTAGCAACTGATTATTTCACTAAATGGTCCGAAGCAGTACCTCTCAAGAACATGACACATACGGAGGTAATCCAATTCATAACCGAACACATTATTCATAGATTCGGTATTCCTCAAACGTTAACTACAGATCAAGGTTCATCTTTTATGTCACACCAAGTCAGAGAGTTTGCCGAATCTTATAAAATAAAGTTGCTCAATTCCTCTCCATATTATGCCCAAGCTAATGGACAAGCCGAGTCTAGCAATAAAATCTTAATCAAGCTCATAAAGAAGAAGATTGAGGATAATCCAAGGAGATGGCATGAGTTGTTGTCTGAAGCTTTATGGGCACATAGAATTTCAAGGCATGGTGCTACGAAGGTAACTCCATATGAGCTAGTATATGGTCAAGAGGCCGTTTTACCAGTAGAAGTAAATTTGAATGCTTTGAGAATAGCCAAACAAAATAATTTATCGGCAGTAGACTTTTATAACCTAATGATGGACAATATTGATGAGGTTGCCGATAAACGTTTGGTTGCTTTAAAGGCCATAGAGAGAGATAAGTTGAGGGTGGCAAGAGCTTACAATAAGAAAGTCAAGTTGAAGAATTTTCAAGTTGGTGATCTCGTCTGGAAAGTGATTCTGCCAATTGGTTCAAGAGATAGAAAATTTGGGAAGTGGTCTCCAAGTTGGGAAGGTCCTTTTAGGATTACAAGAGTTGTTCCCGGAAATTCATATTTGGTGGAATCAATACAAGGGGCATTGTTACCTCGAGCTCTCAATGGCAAATATTTGAAAAAGTACCACCCGAGTGTATGGCAGGAAGCCTAAGTAGGCAATGGACGATATACGATTATCTCCCTTAGCACAAACATGGCCGATACATAATTATCGCCCTGAGAAAAATAAATGGCCGATGGAGTGTTGACATCGTCCTTAGAATGAACACTATGCATATTATTTTTCGGCATGCAAGCTTTGCCGAAAAACAGGGGGGCATGTGTTGACAACTGATTTTGGCAAAATACATAGTGAAAGGGTTTTCAGCATGAGAAAGTTTCGTATTGTTGAGTGGAACAACTTTGATGTTTAGGCTATCGCCATTCGACCTCATCTCAGTGGCCGAAGCTATACTCCGAGTGACAAAATTTAATGTTCTGAGTGCTTTTCGGCCGATTACGCCCTCAATATGAACTCAGATTAAGGAGTGCTCTAAAGGAATTGTCTTCGTCTCGTCGAGACAATTGATTCTCATATATAAATCATCTCAATCCGAGTTCATATGCAAAAGTTATAGTCAATATGGTCTGGACAGGCCAGAGACCAAAATATTACGCTTGACATCAGACACATGTTGATGAGTGTCTGATGCAATGCGTGAGCAATTCAGCCCTCAAGACGGCCTTGAATTGAAAAAACTTCAACACAAGAAAGTTTCGTCTCGTCGAGCCGATCGATTTTCATATATAATTCGTCTCAATCCGAGGTCATATGAGACTTGGGGAGACAAATCAAGATCAGGCTATGTTTTTGGTCGAGTGAAAACTCACCGGTCGAGTGAAAGCTTACCTTTCGGGTGAAAACCTACCGATTGAGTAAAAGGTCGAGTAAAAACCTATCGATCGAGTAAAAGGTCGAGTGAAAACCTACCGATCGAGTAAAAGGTCGAGTGAAAACCTACCGATCGAGTAAAAGGTCAAGTGAAAACTTACCGATCGAGTAAAAGGTCGAGTGAAAATCTACCGATCGAGTAAAAGGTCGAGTGAAAACCCACTGATCGAGTAAAAGGTCAAGTGAAAACCTACCGATCGAGTAAAAGGTCGAGTGAAAACCTACCGATCGAGTAAAAGGTCGATCGAGTAAAAGATTGTCTTCCGACTGAAAATGTGGTCATCATCCGAGTGAAAGATTGTCTTCCGAGTGAAAATATAGTCATCCGAGTGAAAAAGTCCAGTCGGACCATCCGGGTGAAAGACTCTAATATCCGAGTGGATGAGCTCAAATCCGAGTGAAACTGAACATGTGCCCAAAAGTTTATCAAGATGATCTCGGATGAAGAAGTGTTCAATACAGAAGCTGTGCGTATCATCAAGACGGTAAACTTTGGTTTTGGAGTCATCGTCATCAGAGATAGTATATGGCCTGCAAATTCACTACAAGACTCGGATATTCAGTCTACCGCAAGACCGAGTCCGACTGGAAGGTAAAGACGACCTCGAAAAGTATTCAAGATGGCCTTATTTGAAAAAGTGATCAACATGAGAGTTGTTCGTATTGTCGAGGCGCACAAGTTTGGTATTTGGGTCATCTTGATCGGAGGTCATATGGAGGCTCGGCGGCCTGCACAAGGAGGAAGACAGAAGTTAGGCCAGATTCAGACTGAATCCGAGTTGAAATAGAACTAGGACTCTAGGACGCGAATTGATGTAATTTTTCTTGTAAGGAAAGCCTAGATGAATCCTTTACTTGTACGGGAAGTCCAGCCGCCTCTTATATATGTTGGGGGTGACGGCCGATTGAACAACACACAATCGAACAAATCAATATACTACTTTTTCATCTACGTTTTATCTCTCCACCGTTTTTCTCTCTCGTTCTTCGCTGTTCTTCGTTGAGAGCTGCGAATCCGGAGGCTCTAGGGGCGAGCGAATCGACCTAGGGCAGCCCATAGCCGCCGCACTCCCTGACGGGGTCCCTCCCGGGGGTGTGGGGTTTTCGGGTCTGCAAAAGCGCCCGCCGACTGTCCTGCGTATCACGCTGTCGGTCGGGTCTCCTTCGACGTGAGCTGCGGTGCATCACCCCCGGCGTCGAGGGTACACGTGATGTGTTCGTGTGTCAACAGCTGCAAATCACTGACACCCCTCTGCCCAAACCGAAGAATCCGTTCTCGAGCAAGCAAAAATTCAAGGCTGAAGACTTCTTTTCTGAGCATGTGTTCTTCACTGATTACAATCCATATGACTCTGCTCGCATAAGGAAAAGACGTTTCTGGACTGCTACTCAAGCCAACTTCTATTCCTCAGTGCTCTTTGACAAGGACAAAATCTTCGATCATGAGCATATACCTCATGTGGATATGGAATCTCTGCCGTGCTTCGAGCCAGTTCTCCGAGTTATTCACGATGCAGGACTACTGAATTTCTGCACAGATATCTGTGATTGGAATGAAGAACTCATTCTTCAGTTCTATGCCACCTTGCATATCACCGGAGATGCTGAAGATGTCAATTCATGGGTGCTGGATTGGATGACAGAAAACACTCACTACAAGGCACCAGCAACTGAATTGCTTCGTGTCCTTCCTCTTGATCCTCCCCATGACAGTGCACGTTGCATCTACAATGACCGTGAACTGACAGATCATTATATGCAAGTTCTCATGAAGCCTTTGAAGCCAGGGCAGGCCCCTCGAACCAAATTACTCGTCAAGGAACTGTTGTATGTGCCTCGGACAGTCTATCGAATCCTGACGAAGACAATGAGTCCTATCAAAGGCCACGACTCAAATGATGAAGATGTCGTTGGCATCATGAAGAACATGCTTTTCAACATCATTCATGGCGTTCCCGTCAACTTCCATGATTTCTTCATGAGGACTCTGACTAATGTTGCAATGTCACCTTTTGAGCTGAAGCCCTATGCGCCTTGGATTATGAGATTCATAAGGGCAAGATCTTCACTGAATTACAAGGCTGACACTCTGAACCATGGTAGCTACTTGCCGCCCATTGAAGTCCTCAAGCGACCAGTTTCATCATCTGATGATAAGGGCAAGGCAACTGCTGTGATCGATGAAGGCACTCGTCCATTGGATGGTCAATTCCGTCTAGCTACATCTTACTCCACCAATGACGATTCTGCAACACATGACACTACCGCAAATACCTCAGCTAAGCAAAATCCTCAAGCCACAGCACCCAGGGTGATGACTGACCGTGAGTTACTCCTCAGTCTTCATCAAAAGGTTGATCGCAATCACAAATGGGTGAAGCGTCAATTTGCTGCAATTCTTCACAACATGACCTCAACCCATAATGCAGTGAAGAAAAATCAGTATCACCTTCATGAAACCCTCAACCGCACCTGGGCTGTTCTTACTCATGTATATTCCGCGGAAGAACTGAAGAATATGGGTCTCCAGGAAGCATTTGACTGGTCTGCACCACCTCCGAAGAAATTTAAGAGAGTCAAAGTTCCCGATCTGGTGGCCAGCTCTTATTCTTCATCGCGTGAAACTGATGAACATGAAGATTTGGACGACACTGCGGCAGGACCTACTTCAACGACAAACCCCGACAATGCTGGCGCTCCTCCATCGACTTGAAATTCTTCAGGGGCGTTAGTTCTCAGTTTCGATCCTTTTGGTCATTTGATGACAAAGGGGGAGAAATCTGAGTTAGTCTTCAAGCGGGTTTATATTATGGGCGTTTTGTTAAGTTACAACTCTCGTTCTTCCGAAAATTTTATTGGATTGAGTTGTAATCTTAAATCCGATGGTGCCTTGATACTCTTGGTCGTGCTCTGATGCTTTTGATACACTGAGCTCTGATACTTTTGATGTGCTATTCTGCATGCTTATTCCTCGTTAATATTATTGCACGCATGCTGAATCTCATCAGGCACCATATTTCATCATGCATTTCAAATTCTTCATATTATATATCAAATGCGTGTATGAATTACAAGATATAGGGGGAGGTCTCCATGATTCAATTCTTCAAATGTGCATTGCCTCAAAAGCAAATTCCTCACTATGCACATATTCAGGGGGAGTTCTTCTATATCTTGCAATCAAATTCCTCGATATCAGTATTTACACTTCATATGTTTTTCCCCGTTGAAAACTTAACCTATGTTGTCATCAATCACCAAAAAGGGGGAGATTGTAAGTGCATCTAGTGCCCCTTAGTGATTTTGGTGTATTGAAGACTTATAGGTTAAGTAACTGATGCGTTTGTGAGTGTACACAGGTCTATAAGTCTATGAGGAGTTTGATATTTACAGAGAAAGTCGACCCCTAAAAATGAAGTTCTTCGACTAAAGACTTTGATATTCTGAAGACTTTCTGAAGACTTTGAAAGTGAAGAAATTGGTGTGACCTTGAAGACTTGGTATTCACTTGAGGAACATGAAGCGTGAAGACTTTTGTTTTCGTAGTTTCATTTTCTCTTTCTTGAGTCATAGGAAACACCGTACTGTTAAAGGGGGTCGAGGAAATACTAAGGAAAAATTTCCATGTGATGCTCAACTCAAAATCCTACACCTACCAATCCCTTCGAGTGAAGCCATTGGAAATCTCATACAGTTCAGTCAAATTCTTCAGTGACAGAGACGCAGTTCTTCTGGTCACTGAGGACTTTGCTCTGACTGAGGAGTTAGGAATTCGCCAGTGTGAATTGCCTACACAGTGAGGAACATGATAGCCCTGAGGAATTTGAGAGTCAAATTTCCGACCGTTGCTGTGCTGCTCGCCAGCTGTCCAAAATATCCTGTCCACCTAACGGTCATATCATTGAAGGGCATTTATGTCTTATCATGTCGGGCTGCTCCCTAGGCTATAAATAGCCGCCCCCTACAACCACTAGTTGGTTGGCTGCTCCGAGAGAACTTGACACTTGTCATTTGAGAGCAACCCATCCTCCGAGGACTTTGAGCGAAAATCATCAAGTGAGGAAAACCCAAAACCAAACCCCCACAAACCCAAAGTGATTGAGCATCACTGAAGAAATTGATCCTGCGTGGATCCGACGCTTGTTACCTTTGAAGACTGTGCTTCTTCCAGACGGTTAGGCGTCAAGGTCTAGAGCATCCAAGAGGAATTGTGGATCGCCGAGTGACCAAGTCTGTGAAGGTTTGGAAGTCACCTGAAGACTTACCACGAGTGATTGGACGAGACCTGCGTGGTCTTAGGTCAAGGAGAATACGGTGAGGACTGGGTGTCCTGAGTTGCGGCTCAGAGACTGGTTGTCCGGGACTGCGTGTCCTCGAGTTTAAATACTCAGCCGCTCCAACCAGACGTACAACTGAGACAGCAGTTGGAACTGGTTTACCAAATCATTGTCTTCACCAACTAACTGGTTCTCTCTTTCATTTCCTCATGTCCGTGTTGTATGTTGTTCATATCTGTGCTTGAAGACTTTGACTGAAGACTTTCACAAATTCCTCAGTTCAATTTCTTCAGTCTGTTTGTCTTCATCTTGTTATCCTGTGTTTACGCTTTCTGTACTCTGTGTCTGTCTTCATTTCATCATGATGACTATGTTTGTATCCTGTTATGTTCACTTCTGAGTAATTATTCCGCTGCAAGTAGTTCTTCGCTAAGGAATTTCCTCATCAGCAAATTCCTCAGTGAAGAATTCATAAAAATCGCCTATTCACCCCCCCTCTAGTCGATATAACGCACTTTTAGGGGGCTTAGCTGCAGCCCAGTGCTCGCCTAAGTTATAAAAAATCCTACCGAGTGGAGAGCAGACCTCCCACTCGGGGGCTTAGCTGCAGCCCAGTGCTCGCCTAAGTTATAAAAATCCTACCGAGTGGAGAGCACACCTCCCACTCGGGGGGCTTAGCTGCAGCCCAGTGCTCGTCTAAGTTTTGAAAATCCTACCGAGTGGAGAGCGCACCTCCCACTCGGGGGCTTAGCTGCAGCCCAGTGCTCGCCTAAGTTTTGAAAATCCTACCGAGTGGAGAGCACGTCTCCCACTCGGAGGCTTAGCCGCAGCCTAGTGCCTGCCTAAGTGAATTGGGGAACAAGTCGATTGCAATGAGCACCTCGCTTTAACCTGCAAAAGTCATCTCAAGCCAAATGCAAGCATATTCAAACGTCGAATCCAAGTTCGGATAAATATCTAACGGAACCGAAAGTGCTCAGGCGCTAAGCCTGTTAAGGTTTATCGGTTACAAAATCACTCGGCATACCGAGGCAAATTTAAAGTGTCGAGCTCAAGAAGTTTTTTACCCCTCCTGTGGAGGGCTGGAAGGTGCAACAAACTCATCAAGGTCGATCACATCCACGATCCGAGTGGCCGCGGCGATGAAAGTCTCCATGAAAGACCGGAAATCATGCTTCTTGGTGTTAGCCACCTGAAGAGCCGCCAGCTTGTCCTCACATGCATCCTTGCAATGGACTCGGGCCAGACACAGAGCGACGTCTGCGCCGCACCTGGCAGAAGACTTATTCCACTCTTGCACTCGACCAGGGACTGTGTTTAGTCAAGTCATCAAAGACTCGAGGTCATTTTGGAGCGTCTCCCTGGGCCAGAGTGTAGAGTTAATGCGGGAAGTGGCGACCTTCAGCCGTGCAAGATAATCAGTGACAGCAGCAACACGAGACTCGAGCCGGAACATGTTCATGGCGACTTCATCATTCACCGGAGAGTTGATGGGGTCCAGGTTTGGTTCCAGTTGACCAGTCTCCTCTTCAAAGTTTTGGCAAAATTCTGCAAGCACAACCACCGAGTCAAGACAACAGTCGAATGGAAAGAACACTGTAAAAATACTTGCTTGGTGCAAAGGTTTACCTTCGAGCATGAGGAACAACTTCTTGGCGAGTCCACCCAGATAAGCCTCCAGATCTTTCTTCTTCCCCACCAACTCACTGGCTTTGTCGTTCAGGGCAATCTTGTCACTTTTCAGTCGACTCACTTCCTTATTGGCAATATCAAGAGCAGCTTTCAGATTGGTGTTTTCTTCTTCAAGCCTGTTGACCGAAGCCAACTTCTCGTCTGCGAGCTTGGTCTTCTCCAAAGCTGTCTTCTGCATCTCAGCTAGCTCAAGGAATTTCTTCTTCTGGGCCTCCTTCACTTTGCCTGCAAAGTTACAGCAAGATCAGACTTTGAAACAAATGAGGGGCAAAAGCAGTCGTCGAGGCCTCACCAAACATACCTTTGGTCTCCTCCTTTGCCTTCGCCAAATTCTCCTGGACCAGCTTTAGATCAAGCTCGAGTTGGATATGTTTGTTCTCCAACTCGGTGTAACGAGCCCCCAGGTCGCAGGATTTCTATGAAGAACCAATCGACAAAATGTCAAAGACAATTCACTTCCGAGTGATTAAGGAAAAATCATACGTTTCTAAGACTACAGCCGAATACAAACATTGGACCGTAGTCTCGGGGACTACACCCAGTGGGTGCACTCAGCGTGCCCCCACTAGTTCTATCAAGATAGAGTCGACCAGTCGACCAACAAAAGAAATACATAGAAAGTGTTCTTCAGACTGTAGTCAACTGCCAGCAGTCGAACACAGTCTCGGGGACTACACCCAGTGGGTGCACTCAGCGTGCCCCCACCGGTTTGAGAAATCCATTCGACCTAGTCGAATGAAGGAAGAACTTAACTTATAAAGCCTATGGTCGACTGCCAGCAGTCCACCATAGCCTTGGGGACTACACCCAGTGGGTACACTCAGCGTGCCCCCACTAACCCAGAATTTCAATCGACACACCCAGTGGGTGTAGGACTACTACGGATTTCAGAAAGAAGAATTTTTAGATATCATATCCTAACAGAACAGGCGATGACCAACTGACCTGAACATTGCTTTGAAGAGAGGAACTGGCGTCATAGGCTGCCTGGCTAGCCTCCCGGATGGCCTTCACCTGCTCCATCATGACTCCCGCCTGGCGTATCGCTTCTTTTGCAGCACTGGCTTGGTCCTCTGGGACGTAGTGGGTCGAGAAGAGTGAAGGCTGTGCAGCACTCGATGACGCGGGGTGAGCACTCGTCAACGGCACCGCGAAAGATACGATGTGCCGAGTGGTGTTCTCCTCCTCCGCGACCAGTGTCTCGGGTGCTGGCACATCCTGAGTCACCCTGCCAACAGACGCTTTCCTGCTCCTCCTTTGCTTCAGCGGCTCCTCATCGTCGTCATCGTCAGGAAGGGTGATAACGACATTGGATGGAGCTACAGAAAAGAATCAGAATTAGAGACTAAGAGCCAATCGACTAAAAGACGGAATTACGAGAGTCATACCAGGTTTTGAGGTAGCAGCATCTTCCATCTCATGATCGTCAGCCCTGGCAGAGGTATCAGAAGTAGCAGCACTGCAACCCCAATAATCAGTCGATTAACTCATGAGTCGACCGAAAATAAACTCATGAAGAGCAAGAAGACTCAAGCAACATCATTACCCTGAGATAGTGGGAATCGACACCTTCATCTTCGGCAAGACCTTCGCCGACTTCGATGGCGCCGTTCGAGATTGCTTCAGAGCCTTTTCGGTTGGCGCCGGAGAAGTGGTCCGAGGGCGCTTGGTCGACGGCGCGACAGCCGCGACCCCCTTGCCACGTTCAGTTGCGGGGTCATGGACAAGCTTCGATCGCCTTTCCGAGCGAGGCGGTGCAACTTCCTCCTCCTCCTCCTCCTCTTCCTCCCCATCGGAATCATCATCGCCAGCATCGTCAGCAGCATCCGAATCCCAGTCCTCCTGGCTTTCGCCCCCACTACCTTCCTCCTCTTCAGTCGGCGTCTGTGCTCCATTGGGCATCGAGTATAGATCGGTGAAGGCCTGACAGACAGCAAAATAAAGATCAATCGACCAATTTGCAGAAAAAATAGAATAAGTATGGCAAGATTACAATCGGAAATAAAGTGGGCATACCTTGTCTGGAGTGCTAGAATGGTCGAGTGGCGGAATCCTCCTGGCTCCTCGAGGGTTGTCTTTGTTCCCAGTGACTGCGGCTATCCACCTCTCCAGTGTGGCATCATCGACTGCTTCTGGATGGACCCGAGTTTCATCCTCGGTTCCACAGTACAGCCACATACAGTGGCCTCGGTACTGAAGAGGCTGGATGCGTCGCCTAAGGAAGACCTCCAGCAGGTCCATACCCATCACTCCTTCCCGTACTATCTGGACTACACGCTCCATCAACATCTTCACTTGGGCTTTCTCCTCAGGGAGCACCTTCAGAGAAGAGGGTTTGCTCGCTCGGTCCATGGTAAACGGAGGGAGGCCACTCGACTGCCCCGGCGTCGACTCGCTTTGGTAGTAGAACCAAGTCGACTGCCATCCTCTGACCGACTCAGGGAGAGTCATGGCCGGAAAGGTGCTCTTATTTCTCATCTGAATCCCCAGGCCTCCACACATCTGAATAACCTTGGTCTTATCGTCATCTGGACTCGCCTTTTTCACTGTCTGAGAACGACAAGTGAATATGTGCTTGAACAGACCCCAGTGCGGTCGGCAGCCCGGGAAGTTCTCGCACATGGACACGAAGGCAGCAAGGTAGGCGATGGAGTTCGGATTGAAGTGGTGGAGTTGCGCCCCAAAGAAATTCAGGAAACCACGGAAGAAAACACTCGGAAGCAGAGAGAACCCACGGTCGACGTGGGTAGCCAGAAGAACACACTCACCCTCTTCCGGCTGTGGTTGCCACTCGTCCCCCGGGAGCCTCGCTGCCCCGTGGGGGATCAAACCCTCGTTGGCCATCTCCGTGAGATCCTTCTCGGTGATGGTCGACCGGATCCAATCTCCTTGGACCCAGCCGTGCGGCAGACGGGATCTTGACGAGGATCCGCCCCGGCTGGTCGCTCTCCCTTTCGCTTTCCCCTTCGTCGTCACCTTCTTCGCGCGCTCCAGAGCCGCCGTCTTCTCCTTCACCATTGTTGCCGACGAAGCGTGTGAGGAGTGGTTGGGCAGAGGCGACAGCAGGCGCGATGGGCGGAGACAGAGAGGACAGGGGGAAGAATGGAGAGATACTGTTCAAAAACCCTTGCCGGGCACATTTATAAGGTCGCTTCCGAGTGGATGACAAGTGGGCCCAGACAATCCAATCACATCCCGAAACAGTCGCGCGTACTCGATACGTGGCGAAAAAGACGGCGCGGGAATCGAGGCGTCTATGCCCTATCCCGTCCGGGTGCCGCGGTCCGCCTCGCTTCGCGCGCATCCCCAAAATTCAGATCCCACAAAATCCGCGAGCAGCAGATCGATCTGTCAGACGAGGGATTTCCTGCGATCCGTCGCTCGGAGATTGCTAAGTTCAAAAGTTTACTCGACTAAAGAAGAATGGATCAAGGCGACTGAAAGAAAAGTTGTTGTTATCAACAAAGAGATTATTGGTCCAAGATGATACATGTCAGAACACAAAAGCAGGTCGGAAATATTGTCAACTCCTTCCTCACTCAAACCTCGATCCATTCGGGGGCTAATGACGAAGTCATGTACCTAGGGTAGGGTCATAGACCCGATCAAAGTACCCTACCCAAGGACATCCTCAGAAGAAACTACCTTCCAGTCGACCAAGAGAGACTTCACTCGACGGACTCGAAGGACTCAACCATGAAGACTCACTCGACCACCAGAAGATCAAGAACCACTCTGCAATCATAACGGTCTGTAATTAAGTAGTCTTTATGGCATTTAGGACACTTTATGTGAGGCGTTACCAGTAACGCCTAGACTTAATGTACTTTAAACCCTGCATTACTGAGGGCCGGAGGGGTCTGGCGGACACTATATAAGCCACCCCCCTCCTCAGTGTAAAGGGTTCGCACCCCTATAATCCATACACACATAATCCAGTCGACCGCCTCCGGGCTCCGAGACGTAGGGCTGTTACTTCCTCCAAGAAGGGCCTGAACTCGTACATCTCTTGTCTTTACAACTGCTCCATAGCTAGGACCTTGCCTCTCCATACCTACCCACCACTCTACTGTCAGACTTGGAACCACGACAGCCTTAGCTAAGGCGTGAGCTTCCTCGTTGTGCTTTCTATTTTCATGCACAAACTGAATATCTTGGATCGAACGCCTCCTGTGCTTGATTTCCTCCAAGATAGCAACATATCGACAAGGGGATCCAGTATGGATATTGGTGATCACCTCAAGGCAGTCCGATGCAACACACACGGAGTGAACATGGAGGTCCTCAGCAAGAGCAATGGCCTCGTTGCACGCCTGGGCTTCGAGTATAGTTGGGTCTAGAAAACCCTCAGTAATAATCGCGGAAGCACCCAGAAACATACCGTGCCTGTCCCTACAGACCACCGCCGAAGCTCCTCGGTCCCCAACCTTGGAAAAACCGCCATCAACATTAATCTTCACATCATGCTTCGCCAGCGGGAGCCAGGTCGTCTGAACTGCTTCGACGCGCTGCGCTGAGCCTCCCCCGGCCATTACATGCAAGTCCCTGGCTGTTACATGCAAGTCCCTGGCCGTAGCAGGCAGGTCCTTGGATTTTGCAATTCGGTCCCTGGGCCGTTCCTTCTCGCTGGGGATCGCCTCCAGCTCTGACAAGAACTTCTCAATGAAAATGTGCGTACTTAGTGGACTTTGGTACTGATCATCGTGGATAGCTCGACGCCGTGCCAACCAAATAGCCCACATCATCACGAGGACGCGCGCAAGCTCCATCGAAGGAAGGGTGTCAACAAGCCACAACATCCACAACTTTGCATCGTCCGTCTGGTTGGAGACAATGGTTTCCGTAAGATCCTCATCAGCTAATGCACAGATGCATCTCGCCATCCTGCAATCAAAGAGCGAATGACGCCATGTGTCCACCGCCACTTTGCATAAGGCGCACTCCGGTGTTTCAGCGATGCTCCAGTGCTTGCGGACTTCTCCTGTGGGGATGGAAGATTTGGCCAATCACCAAGCAAAAATTCTCACTTTGGAAGGGACCAAAGCTCCCCACAACTTTGTCCAAGATCGGCGGTCCGACTCGGGGCGCGAGTGGCCCTCATTATGCTCTAACCAGTCCGTACGCTGTTGCTTTGTGGAGGACAAGAGTCTGTATGCAAGCCGTACTGTGAAAACACCCCTTTTCTCATAATGCCAGGACCAAAAATCATCACGGACTCTTGAGCTTAACGGGATATTAAGAATTGCCTCGACGTCCATGGGGAAGAGGTGCTGATCAAGGGCATCTCGATTCCATGCCATGTTAACTAAATCAATGAGATCCGATACCTTGTGGGGGGGATTCAAGGACTTTGGGCAAACCGGCCGAAGCTTAAAATCACGTGGAATCCAATTTTCATTCCATATGTTAGTGTCTTCTCCCGAACCAATGCGTTTCACAAGTCCCAACTTCAAAGTGTCTCTGCCTTCAATTATGGATCGCCAAACTTGTGAAGGATGATTGCCCACTTCTGCATCAAGGATGGTGGAAGAAGGGTAGTAGACAGCCTTGAGAATCCGCGCACTCAAAGAGGTGGGTTCCTGGAGGAGGCGCCAGGCCTGCTTGGCCAGTAATGCCAAGTTAAAAAGCTCGATATCTCGGAACCCCATTCCTCCCATAAACTTTGGTTGTGTCATGACTTCCCAAGAGACCCATGCAGTCTTTCTTTCACCCTTTTTTGAGCCCCACCAGAACTTACGTAGCAGCCCGTTAATGTGTTGGCATAGTCCTCTTGGCAGCTTGAAACATGCCATCGAGTAGGTAGGAATCGCTTGGGCAACAGATTTAATAAGCACCTCTTTGCCCCCAACGGACAAAGTTTTCTCCATCCAACCTTGAATTTGCTTCCAGATTCTATCTTTTAAATACTTGAAAGCACCCTCTTTAGCCCGGCCTACATCAGAGGGAAGACCAAGATATTTCTCTGAGAGCTGCTCATTCGGAACATCCAAAACTTGCTTGATTTCCTGTCTCACTGATTCAGCACAACCCTTGCTAAAGGAAACAGATGATTTGTCTTTATTTATACGTTGACCCGAAGCAGAGCAATACCTTTGCAGAAGATCATCCACCCGTTTTGCCATTTCCGGTGTAGCATTAAAGAAAAGGAGGCTATCATCTGCAAAAAGAAGATGGTTTACCTTCGGTGCACCTGCTGCCACCGTGATGCCTGGTATCCTCTCATTTGGAAGCGTGGATTTCAGCAAACATGAAAGGCCCTCAGCCGTCAGTAGGAAAAGATATGGAGATATAGGATCTCCCTGCCGCAAACTGCGCGATGGCGTAAAGTCTTCTTGTTTCCCTCCATTGAAGATAACAGAAAAGGATACCGAAGAGACACACCTCATCACAATTTCGGTGAACTTTTGGCTGATCCCCAATTTTAACATGACCCTTTCCAGGTAAACCCACTCTAGACGATCATAGGCTTTCATCATATCAAGTTTCAAAGCACACCACCTGTTTCCCTTGAGCTTCCTTGTTTTCATGTAGTGTAGGCACTCATAGGCTGAGATAAAATTCTCGGTGATTAGACGACCTGGTACGAATGCCGACTGTTCTTCTGAGATGATATCGGGGAGAATTAGTTTGAGCCGATTGGCCAAGACCTTTGATGCAATCTTGAAAATCACATTACAAAGGCTAATCGGTCGAAACTGTCCTAAATTTTTTGGACTTGCTATCTTGGGTATTAAGACGATGAACGTTTTGTTAATCTCCTCCGGGGAATCCTCTCCACTCAGAACACGTAGCACCATATCGGTTACCTCCTCACCACATAGATCCCAATGTCGTTGAAAAAAATGTGCAGGGAAGTCGTCGGGTCCAGGAGCCTTTGTAGGAAACATTTGAAAAGGAGCCTCCTTGACCTCGGCATTGGTGTAACGAGCCGTCAGGATATTGTTCATGGTATCATCCACTTTCCTTGGTATATGAGACAAGACTTCCTCTATCCCAACCGTATTCTTGGAAGCATACAAGTTACTATAAAAAGTCGTAGCCATGCTAGCCATTTCATGCTCGTCTTTGCTTACAAAACCATCCACCCGCTGCAGTTCTGTGATACGATTGCGGACCTTCCTTGCACTCGCTTTACGATGAAAAAACTTGGTATTGCTATCACATTCAGCCAGCCATTGAATACGGGCTCGTTGACGCCACATAATCTCCTCCCGCAGACATAACTCGGTCATCCGAGCTTCAACCCTTTTCTCCTCGTCAGATGGGCCGACTCGGCTGGGCATAGCACGCAGGTCCTGCAGCTGCGCACGTAGGTCCTGCAGCTGCGCACGCAGCGCCCGCAGCTCCGCCCGGACTGCACCGAAAGTGGTGCGACCCCATCGCTGTAGGGTGCCGGCGACCGAGGCCAGTTTCTGCGATAGATCAGCGGCAGTCGACGCTCTGCCGGTAGCATTCCAAGCATCGGTGACCACGTCTCCAAATCCTGGGTCCCGCTCCCACATACACTCATAGCGGAATTTTTTCTGTCGTGCTCTCACACTTGTGTCCGCCAAAGTAGTATCCAACAGTATTGGGTAGTGGTCGGACTTGGCTGCCGTAAGGTGTTCCACAGTGGCGAACGGAAAAAGCCCTGACCAACAAGCTGTTGCTAAAGCTCGATCCAGACGAACTCTACAAAAATGACCACCAGCCACTTTTTTCTCCCAAGTCCAGTCTAGGCCCCTGTAACCAAGATCAGCAAGACCACACACATCTATCGCTTCTCTGAAAGCTTCGATCTGGCTACTATCTCGTTCATTAGGGCCATGTTGTTCATCAGCTCTCAAGATCTAGTTGAAATCACCTATGCACATCCATGGGAGGGTACTCTCCCCCCTTAGTCTCGTCATTGTGTTCCATGTTTTATACTGCAAACTTCTTGTTGCTTCTCCATAAAAACACGTCAACCTCCATTGTTCGCAACCTGGTTCAGTAACCCAGGTGTCCACATGATACTCTGAATAATTCTTTATTGCAACATCAATAGAGGTTTTCCAAAAGATACAGATGCCACCGCTGCGGCCAGTGCTACCAACCCCAAAACTGAAATCAAAACCTAAGGAAGAACGAAGACCCTCAACACGAGCCTTTTGTAACTGAGTTTCTACTAAACAAAGGATAGATGGCGAGCTGATCTCAAGGAGATCACGGAGTTCTTGAACTGTCGCGGGATCGCCTATCCCACGACAGTTCCAACTTAGTATTTTCATTGGGCCTGGCGGACCCCCTGGTCGGAGCCCGCCAATGTCGCCATCTTGTCATTACTCTTCTTTGAGGGAGAGCTGCCCTTCTTCTGTTTCTTGACGTCTCGTGGTGAGACATACGCCGGAGGTAGCGGCGGGGTTGCACCCTGACCGGTGCTAGCAAGAGCCAAATTATTTGCCTCCTGTGATATAGCCGTAGAGCCTGACCGAGCATTCTCCGACATCACTGCATCCAGGTTGGGTCGAGCCCCCACTTCCTGCCTGACCTCATTTCCTATGACGGCCGTTTTGAGGGGGCTGGTCACATCGTCCTCCTCTGCCTCTGAATCCAGGCCTGCATCCTGCGATGATCTCTTCCGGGGGGGAGAGTTTTGCCGGCGTTCCGGGCCTGTACCACGCGCCCTGCCCCGCCCTCGTCCTGCAGCACGGCCACCCCGCGCCCCACGATCCCAGCTGGGTTGCTCCTGAGGTGCCTCCCTTCTTGTTGCTAGCATCCAGCTTCCCCACTGTTTATTCTTCTCCTCCCAGACTCCATCACCGCATTCCTCATGATTGTAACCCATGAGACCGCAAACCTTGCAAAAGAAAGGGATCTTCTCATACTTCACCGTAAGAAATTTTCTCCCCTCACCAGTAACATTCAGGGGCGTCACCCTCGTCAGCGGTTTATTGACCAGAATCCTCGCTCGAACCCTGACATAGTCACCCTCATAAAAGAGGCGAGGCGAGAGTTGTGTCTCCTTCACGCGACCAATGCGGCGAGCAAGTTGATCCACTACTTCCGCTTTACGGTACAACTCTGGGATGTTGTGTATCTGAGCCCAAACAAACAGACCATCAAAGACGACAGAGGACGGCTCCTGCTTGCCGTCATAATCCTCAATAAGCATTCCCATCCCCCTAAACAGCCATGGACCTCCATGTACAACCTTCTTCCAATCACCCAGACAAAACATCTGAAAGATGAAGAGATTCTCACCCGCCTCGCGATAAGTTGGCACATTAGCAAGCCTCCAGACCGACTTCAGCGTCTCGAACATCGCCGATGCACTAAACTGCCTTGTCGTGTTTACCTTCCCAATCGCAAGCCACCTCGCATCTGCTGCATACTTCTTCACCTCTTCTTCTCCCACCACAACATCATCAAGCTCATCTTCCTGCAAGTCCAGGTGTTTCAGCATCTCCTCCAAGTTCCTCCCTGCTAGGCCCGCCGAAGACGACGACCCCTCGTGGCCCTCCATCTGGGTTACAACGGCGACTCCGGGAGAAAACAACACCAGCACCGATGAGCCCTAGCCCCCTTGTGTCCCTGCAGATCAACAAGGATCGACAGGGTTAGCCAGCGATCGATCGGGATAAAGAAATCTAGACGACGACTAGATCGCCGCCGCCAGAGGCGAAAACCCTAAACGAGAGGGTAGAAAAACTCCTCAAAAAGAGTGCACAGAATATTGATTAGTTGTACAATTTAAGACATGGGCTCATGGGCCTGGAAGAACGCCCCCACCACACGCTTGGGCTCATGGCCCTGGAAGAAGTGAAATGTCACCGTAGGAGACAATTAGCATGAAAATGAAACGTGAACTGATTCGGGGCATTTCCTAACGGGCGCCTTAAGCGCCCGTTTCTTCTGTTGCCGCAAATGGGCGCATACCTCAGCATTTCCACTGTGAGGGCTTGAACTCGCAATCTCTCCGTTGAAACACCAGCGCACTAACCAACAAACCACCGTACCAATTGTGTCCTTTTACTTATTTTCGTTCTTTTACTTACCGCGAGAGCCCACCAAACCAGCTTTCACTGCTCGCTGATTTCTGGGCTTTTTTTCTTTTTTTTCTGGTTCGTTTTTGCCTTTTCTTTTCTCATTTTCCTTTTTATTTTCTTTGTAAAACTCGTGAAATTTTTAAAATTGAATGAACTTTTATCAAATAGATGAAGTTTTTTTAAAATTCAATGAAAATTTTAAAATTCCATGAACTTTTTAAGACGTGAACAATTATTGAGAACATGAACAAAAATTTATATACGACTAGAGATTTTCAAATATACACTGAACATTTTTTCGGTATATGATAAACAATTTTTAACTACACAGCGAACATTTTTGTGATATACATTGAAATAATTTAAAACATTTTATACATTTTTTTGATATAAGATGAACAAATTTTATACATTGAGCATTTTTTGTAATATAATCTGAACAATTTTTAACTACACATTGAACAATTTTGTGATATGCGCTGAAAACCCATTTAAATACCCATTGAACATTTTTTGATGTACACTGAACAATTTAAAATTTTGAACAAACTTTGAAAAAGTGAATAAATTTGAAAACTATGAACACGTTTTGTAATCATCAACAAAAAACGAAAAATACATTAGAATTTTTAATAATTCGCAAATCTAATTAATAGCGCTAATGCATTGGTCTTAAATAGTTCGCGTTCCTTGTAGTGCTGGTGCTCACAGGTTGTAGTGGTTAGCAAAACGGTTCTCTTGTAAGGCGTGAGTTCGAGTGGCTGTAACCGCTTGTTTTGTGTGTTCTGTTCGCGAGATTTTTTTCCTTCTACTGCGCGCGGTGGGCCGGCCCATGCGGTGCGGAGTGTGAGCACCAGCTGCCTGAACCAACGCTTAAGGCGCCGGTTAGGAGCTCTCCTGATTCGAGGATGTAGCTTAGATGGTTTTCTCGGCTTTTTAATTTTCGCCTGGTTTTCCATACATTTTGGAGATTTGGTTTTTGCAAAACACAGTTGCGCTTCTTGGAAAAAAATTGTGCTTCCATGAAAAGCACAATTTTGCTTCTGCAGGAAACATGCTTCTCGCGGAAACAAATATATGTATCTCATGGTACGCTTCTCAGGAAAAAGATAATGTGATTTCATAAGAAGCACATATTTTGCTTTTTGTGAAAGCACATGTTTGCTATCACGAGGAAGAGAAAAAAATATGTGCTTCCACGAGAACCACAAATTTGGCTCTGCAAGAAGCTCAACTTCCACAAGAAACATATATTTGCTTATCGTGGTGTGCTTGTCGGAAGAATATATCCCTGATTTCATAAGAAGCACAGATTTGCTTCTCGGGAAATCACATATTTGGTTTTACGTGGGAAACACATATGTGCTTCCACGATAAGCACACAATTGTTTCTACAAAAGGAAAAGCCAAAAAAAAAGTGGAAAACGCAATCATGCTTCCGGGCTCTATTTTTCTTTGTTTCTTTTGCACAAACTGGTTGTTTTAGTTTTTGTTTTTTGGATTTTTTTTGTCTTTGTTTTTTGTTAAAAAAAGTTCGGCGATGCCTATTTGACTGTGCGACGAAGCGATATCCATTGCTAGGGGTCCAAGCGCAGCTGGAAGTCATGGATCGGAGGTCACACAAGGGGTTTATTCAGGTTTGGGCCTCCGGAAAGTAATACCTTACGTCATGTTGATGATTCATAATGGAGAGATACCTCCTGCGAGGGGTTACAATGGTGAATGAGGTCGCTATCGAAAGTTTTCCTATATGTGGATAGATGATCAATGGGTACCCCTAGTCCTCCCTTTCTATAGGCAGGAGAGCTCTAGGTTTTACATGGTAGATGCGATCTGGGGCACCGCGGTCCTCTAGTCTTGGAATCACCAAGGTCTTCCTCGTGTCCTAGGGTTTGCACCGTGTTCTGGGCCTAGTGGGCCTCCTTGTGGTAGATGAGGTCGGGCTCCTTGGCATTGGCCACCCTTGGTACAGGAGCCTGTCACTGTTATCCAGTTTCGAACATTTCGACGTGAGGAATTTAACGGTGAAAAAAATTCAGTATTTGGGTGCACATTAAAAAGATAAAATATTTTGAAAAAATGAATCTACAAAAAAAATGAAAACTCGTAGGTAGTGATATGCCGTGCACATGTAGTGTAGCATCTGTCAAACCAGAGAATGTGTGGAAGTGAGCCTTGTAATGGGTACCCCTTAAATATTGATTTCGTAGAACCTTCCAAAACAAGAATAGGGAGTCTGGCGTGCAAGCCTACATCGGCCAACCCAATATGAAATGTAGCGATTGCGAGGGTACGCGTTTGGTCGCTACCCAGCGACCTACACGCCAAATAGGAGGGGCACACCTATGTCTTGCTTGATGTGAGACGCAGGGCAGCCTCGCCTAAAGGCGACCGCGAGATGCACGCCCAAGCACACGCGAGGACACAACCTTCTTTTTCCCCTTTTTTCTTTTCTTTTTACTTTTATTTATACTTCGAAATATTATAAATATATATACTACAAAAAACATTACAGAAAACATTTGAAAAATATTAATCATGCATTTAAAAATGTTCCTGATGTATATTAAAAAATGATAATGTGTATAGAAAAAGGTAGATCATCCAAAAGTATATGTTTAAAAATATATATTAATCATGTATATGTAAAATATTAAATGTGTATATATGAAATGTTAAACATGTATAAAAAATGTATCAGATGTATAAGAAAAATATACGATGTGCACGCGAAAATATTAGACATCAAAAAATATATTGAAAAGGTCATGCAAATATTTAATTAAATGTTAAACCTTTATTAGAAAATATTTTAGATTCATATTAAAAATTATAATGTATATAAAAACAATTGACATCAGAACATTTATTTAAAAATTATTTAGAAAATGTTAAATGTGTATCAGAAAATGTTCTTGACATGTACGAAAAATGTGTAACAAAAAATGTAGACATGTGTTAAAAAATTAAAAAGAAAAGAAGATAAGGAAACTAAGTAAAGAAAGAAAGAAAACCAAAGAGAAAAGGGAACAAGAAAACCAAAGAAAAAATGGTGCAAAAAATAAAAGGACACCAAAAATACCAAGAAAGAAACAAAGAAAATCAAGATAAAGAAAACAAAAAATCTGTGAGTACCAAGAAGAACACGAAGAAGACCGGTGAAAAACAAAACAAATCTAAAATTATAATGAAGAAAAAAAGAAAAGATGGATAAAAAAAGAACCAAAGAAAAAATGAAGAAAACCTACCGCGAGCGAGTCCTAGTCTAATGGGTCGACCCTCTGGCACTGCGCCATAAGCGTAAGCAGCTTCCGTCTTGCGTGAAGAAATGGAGCTCTCACAAAATAGGAGCTGTGAAGAAAAATAATACTTCACATCATGGGAGCAACTAATTGGAGGTTACCCCTTACGGGGACCTCGAGGGTTCACTTTTGATGTCCTGGGACATGCCAAGTGGTGCATCTAGCCGCTGCCACATGTCGTGTGCTGGCTCTCTGGATTTTTTTTTCTGTATGCGTTTGAGGTTTTAGATCAATTTCTTTTTCATTTTTGGTTTTCAGTTTTTGTCCGATTTCCCCTAGGTTTTGAAGATTCTTTTTGTGGGTATATTTTTGTGTGGAAAAAAAATCTGAGAAGCACACATTTTCCCCTCGTGAAGGTACATGTTTGTTTTCATGATGTGTTTCTCGAAAAAGGAAAAGAATCTTTGCTTACACGAGAAGCACAAAGTTGTTTCTCTTGTAGGCATAGATTTACTTCCGTGAGTGCTTCTCAGAAAGAGAAAAGATATGCTTCCATTAGAAGCACGTGTTTGCTTCTCGTGCAGGCACATATTTGCTTCTTTCAAAAGCAAAATTGTGCTTTTTCGAGTAAAAAATCGTGCTTTGAGAAGAAGCACTTATTTACTTCTCATGAAGGCACATATTTGCTTATTCGAAAAGCACAATTGCGCTTTCTCGAGTAAAAAATCGTGGTTCCACAAGGAGCGCTTATTTGCTTCTCGTGGAGGCACAAATTTTCTTCCACGAGAACATAACTCAAAAGGGAAATTGTACTTTCAAGAGAAGCACATATTTTCTTCCCGTGGATGCACAAATTTGCTTCTGCAATGCTTTCGGCCTCAGTTTTTCTTCCTTTTTTTGTAATATTTTTAGTTGCTAGTTTTTTCAGTTTTCATTTTTATATGTTTTTGTTTATTTATTTTCATTTTTTCGGTGTTATTCATGAGAAGTTCGTCAAATCTATAAACATGGGATCTAGTTTCGAAAATATCAACACGAGAAATCTAATGGTGAAAATGATATGAGATTTGTACGCACGGCTTAAGAGATAATATATTTTGAAAAACGATTCTACGGGAAAAGAGACAATGCAGTGTGTCACCTGCGAGCGTCTGCGTGCTTGGGCGGGGCAGCGCTATGGCGAGGCGGAGGGGCTCAGGGCAGGGCGGGGCGCATCCATTTAGGGTTAGGGCGCCTCGTGCGCTAGACACAAATGCTCCCAGCGCCTGTCCACCCGCCAAACGCCGCCCAATTCACGGCCTAAACGGAAGCGGACGTCCGTTTCAGATCTAGCGTTAGAGTTGGCCTACCTCTTGCCACATCGTACAGCTCAGATGGTTGAGCGCTCGCTTAGCATGCTAGACAGCTAGAGGCACGGGGATCGATACCCCGCATCTCTAAAACTTTTTTTGAAAAATCCTTGTCAACTTTTGGTGGCTGACTCGATGCTTGGCCAGCCTTTGGTTTGGTCGCTGACTCGCTGCGTGGCTTGAAACCTCACGTCTCATCATCAATCTCGCCCTGCGTGATCAAGTCGACGCGGTATCTTTCTCTTTTGCGCCGCTCCGCCCATCCGTCGCTTCGCTTGCAAATCCATTCATCTCTATCTATCTGCTGCTGGCGCCATAGTCTGTTTGTAATGTGGAGTATCATATTATGTATATGATACTAGTGTATAATACTAACTCTCTAAGACTAGTCATAGTAAGGAGTAACTTAGAGTGGTAACATATATATGTTACAAGTCTATATTACTACCTCCATAGTGGGTAATAAGGCAAAAATCATTGTTCTGACCTGTGGACGAAACAATATCACAAAATGAACTGTTGACGAAAAAATTTCACTCGGCTAACCCTTTTGTGTAGCTTCCGACATCTATGCGCCACACTACATTGTGCAACGCCTGATTGACAGGCGCTACACGACTGGCCATCGTCGCATCTTGAACTTGTTAAAAAAATACTAAGTCAATGTGTAATGCCTAAAATCTAGGCGCTACACTGTATAGTGTAGCGCCTAGGGTCTAGGTGTTGCACTATAGTGGATCCATGAGATTTCGGTGCTTCACACCGCAGAGCTAGCTAGAGTGGCAAATCATGGCATGCTTCCGCTGGCCGAAACAATCCTTGGACAGACTAGAACAAATTCTCATAGGATTCTTATGGCAAGGCAAGAATAAAGCATCTGGTGGACAGTGTCTTGTTGCCTGGGACTATGTTACTTTGCCAAAGGCCAATGGCGGCTTGGGAATCAGAGACCTCAGGGCTCATAACTTTGCCATGATATGCAAACTTGCATACAACGTTCTGCAATCAAGTGGAATACCGTGCTATGACTGGTTCGCTCAGCAACACTGTCAGCATACTATCCCCATGGATAAACATCATAGAGACACTGCTACCTGGAATTGCCTGGCATCAGCCATCAAGACAGTTATAGACTCAACGAGATGTACCTTGGGAAATGGATCCAAAATCTCCTTCTGGCACGACTGGTGGCTGAATTGTGGAAGACTGAAATTCTCTTTCCCGATTCTCTTCACCTTTGCACAATCACCTTATTGCACTGTTGCCTCGCAGTTCACTGATGGACAATGGAACATCAAGCTACATCCGAATCTAACTATGACAGCCACAAGAGAAATGGAGGCCTTACTGACGATTCTAGTTGGAGTGCATCCATCTCCTTCTCACGCAGACACAGATCAGAGGAACCCTTCTATGAAATCTGGAAAGGTCACCACTGCATTCTTCTATGAGCTGCTCACTTTCAGGGGGATCCTTTGCCCAGTTGCTCCAAAGATATGGGACACTTTGATACCCAACAGACATCGGGTCTTCCTTTGGCTGGCTTTGCGAGGTAGACTGAACACAAGGGATAATATTCTCAAGAAAGGCTGGACGTCAATCACAACACACAATGGTTGCGACCTGTGCCCTGCAACCGAAAACAGCAGCCATATCATCCTCAGATGCAGACTTGCTGATGCTGTTTGGGAGCGGGCAGGCGTACAGGACAAAGCAAGAAGATCCAATGATCTCCAAGATTTTCTACTCGCCACGGAACCCCCTGCATATGGCAACCTCCGGCATATTGTTTTTGCAGCCTGTGCCGTGTCTCTCTGGTCTGCCAGGAACGAGCAGGTCTTCCAACGCACACGATGGTCCGCTGGCAAGGTGTTGAGCACGATTGCAGACCTGCTGCGTCTGTGGAGTAATCGTGCGAATAACAATGAGGATAGGCTTAAGCTGTGTAATCTTGCTGCTCTTTTCCATACCCCTATTTCTACCTTTTTTTAGGCTTGGTGACGGCTAGCTGCACTGTCGCAGCGTTTACGCCACCTTCATGTAATCTGGTTCTAACCAGCCGGGCCTCGCCCGTTTTGAATGCATAAGGTAGATCATGATCTACCTTTCCTTTCAAAAAAAGAGTGGCAAATCAGGCTTTGGTGTTTTTCTGGCCGGCCGATCAGTCCATATTGATGTGTCCGCGTGTGGAAGTATTGGTACTAGTTGAATTACTAGAATCGCTGACTGGATTTGGGAGACTGTGCTGCAACACCAACTCATTTGCATTAGTAGTAATATAGTACTCCCTCCATCCCAAAATTTTTGTCTTAGATTTGTCTAAATACGGATTCATCAAGTCATGTTTTAGTATTAGATACATCTATATCTAGACAAATCTAAGACAAGAATTTTAGAACGGAGTGAGTAGGAGACAAGCAGTAATCCATGCACAGAATTAAAAAAAAGAAGAAAAAGACGAATCTTCGGCTGCCGCTGCTCGAGCATGATTGCTCCTGGCCCCGCGTGGCGCTAGTTGCATCAGGCCAGTAGTGCAACGCCTTGACGATAGGCGCTACACTACATAGTGTAGCGCCTAGCTCTCAGGCGTCGCACACTGACTTAGTATTTTTTATGTGCTTTAGGATACGACGTTGTCTAGGCATGTAGCGCCTGAGAGACAGGCGCTATACAGTATAGTGTGTCGCTTAATTGTCAGACGCTACACAAAAGGGTTAGTCAGATGGATTTTTTTCATCAACGGTTCATTTTGTGATATTGTTTCGTTCATAAGTCAAATTTGTCGTTTTGTCGGGTAATAACATATGTGTTGTGTCGTGCATCACTTCATTTATTACATTGTAGACTTATTTTTTTTGATATGTGTGATGTTACAGTAACTAGCTATGTTATCACATGTCTCTCTTTCTTCATTAATTACATGCCACATCATCTATTTTGCCTAGATAAGTGTGATGTTACCATCTACTGTGGGCAGTCTAATGCATAGTACTCCCTCCGTAAACAAATATAAGAGCGTTTAGATCACTACTTTAGTAATCTAAATGCTCTTATATTAGTTTACAGAGGGAGTATCATATATTAGTATCATGCAGTACTCTATTTAGGCTGGTCATAGTGGGGAGTAACATATACTAGTATCATGCATATGATACTAGTGTATGATACTACATCCATAGTGCATAGTATTATAAAGTAGTATCATATGTGGTCTAATTTATTGCCATGCATGACACATAGTAGCATAACATTTATTATGTTACAGTAGATACCTATGTTACTATGACCCTCTCTCTCTTTTTTAATTTCCTGCCACGTAAGCATGTTTGCGAGTCCAGGTATATGATATTAATTATGTTACCCCCACTATGGCCAGCCTAATTGTCATGCATGACACATAGTAGCAGAGCATTTATTATGATACGGTATCATGATATGATACTCAATCTTTTCTTTCTTCATTAAGTCTATGACACCTCATCAAAATTGCCTAGTTGGCATGCTATGATACTATCATTACGACCAGCCGTATTGCGCGTGCGATGCTGTCACGGCCCCGCTCGCTGCAGCCACCGATCGGGATCCGCCCCCACCACCGCATGGCATCCCCTTCCCATTCACGTTCCCGGGTGGATAAAAATCCACGCGACATGCAAGCAACTTTCTAAGGGCATCTCCAACAGTTGTAAGATACTCCCTCCGTCCGCGAATAAGTGTACTTCTAGCTTTTGTCTTAAGTCAAAGTTTTAAAAGTTTGACCAAATATATACAAAAGAGTCATAACATATATGACATCAAATTGATATATTATGAAAGTACATTTCAAAATAGATCTAGTGATACTAATTTAATGTCATAAATGCTAGTACTTTTCCCTATAAAGTTGATCAAAGTTTAAAAATTTGACCTAGGACAAAAGTTAGAAGTACACTTATTCGCGGACAGAGGGAATAGGCGTTGGTAAATTTGCCACCTAGAACGTAATGATGATGTGGCATGTAATAAATGCGGAGAGAGAGTAAAGTAGTACTCCCTTCATTTTTATTTAGTTAGCATATTAGTTTTGGTCAAAGTCAAGCTTACAAACTTTGACCAAGTTTATAAACAAAAATATTAAGATACAATAACAAATCAACAACATTAGATTTATTATTGGATGTACTTTCACATCGTATAGATTTATTATTTTCTATAAATTTGGTCAAACTTTACGAAGTTTGACTTCAGTCAACTCTAATATGCAGAGTAAATAAAAACGGAGGAAGTATTATGTAGATTAACCAACAACCTTTGCACAAGCTCCAAGATAAAATAAAAAGCAATCACATTTATTTTTCATCATCTATTGAACAATTTAAATACAACCCATTGAAGTAGTTATATGATAGCTTGTTGGCCGATGATACGAACATTATAGCAGCAAGATTAACATACAACCTGTCGGGAGATGCAGCAGACGCAGATCCCATTTATTAACACCGAGCAGAGCAGCGCAGCGCCCACACTCGCACCCGCACTCCCATCCGCCGGCCGCGCCATGGCGTCGGGGGTGTCCACGAGCATGGTGCTCACGCTGCTCGGCTTCTGCGTCAGCGTCCTCTTCATAGTCTTCGTCTGCTCCAGGCTCGTCTGCGCGCTCGTGCGCCGCCGCCGCCGCCGCTCCCGCGCCTCGGCGCTCCCGCCGGGCTTCCCGCCCCTCGCCGCCAACTACTTCTTCGCCGTCCAGGTCGACGGCCTGGGAGCCCAGGCCGCGGCTGGCCCCTGTGCCGGGGGGCTGGACCTGGCCGCCGTCGCCTCCTTCCCCACCCGCGCCTTCGCAGCTGCCGCCTCCTCCGACTCCGACTCCTCAGACGCGGCCCCGCAGTAAGTGCTCCTCCTCGATCTGCCTTTGCTCCATCCATCGCCGATTCCAATTTGTCCCCGTGCCGTGCCGTGCGCTTCCTTGCGTTGCCTGCCGTCTAAACTTGGAATCTACTCCACTGTGCAGCGCCATTTAGTGGGTATATCCCTCGTATTCATTGGAATTGCTGTTCGGTCGCGCTGGTTTTAGTTGATCCTTAGTTAGGCCACTGATTTGGGGCAACCAACGCTGCAATTAGGAGCTTCTAGCTGTGAGTCCGCACTCAGTGAGTGGCGAAAGAGGGATCTCACTATTATTATTGTAAGGCCAAGATTAGTGCCATTGTCACTGTCTAGTTGGGTTCTTTTGGATACTACTAGTGCTGTGAGCAGCCACTGAATCCTCACAGACATGCGAAATGCTTGCTTTTTGGTTAGAGTTCTAATATTAGTACGGAGGTGGGACTGGGACTGGGAAATGCCATGGTTCAGTTCCAGCTTGCTGAATAATGTAAGCTGGTAACACATTATTAGCTAATATGAATTCTGGTTTTATTCATACGAAAATTCATGCTTCTGGTGTTTGTTAACGACTTTACCATAGACTATACTATATGGATAAAGAATTGTTGAGCTTTGCTCAGCGTTTGTTGTTACAAACATACTGCCTAAAAGGGTAATTATCCTATGTATATACCACCCACCATTGTCCTCAGTAATCTTTGGCAAGTACTGCCATTCTTCTGACCACTTCTCAGCATGAGTGTTTGATCATGTCAATGTATAGCCATAGATAAATACTACTGAAAAATCTTCAAGTAGCAATGCCACATGGGGAGATGGATCCTCTCTTGTAGTTATGAAGCTGTCCTTGAGAGTGTTTTTAGATTCTTTTAGTACCATAGGTAATGTCCTTGGGCATGTTGGTGCCTAAGATAAATTATCTGACCTTTTTAGTACAAGAGTCCTGATTACGGTGTTTAACGGGGATTGACTATTGAACCATGAGGTTCCTGAGATTTCATTTTCATTGGACAGATAAGACCACTCAATTAATAACATATAATTGGAATACAAATATCTTTGAGCTGCCCCTGAATAAAATCGTACTGAGGAATAATGGGGCATCGCAATTAAGTATATTGAGTACTCACATGTGCTTAATTAGAGGGAGGCTAGGACTGGCTTGTCCAATCTAATCCTTCACTGTTAGGTTAACAAGTCTTTTGTTGGATGCACATCATTTACTACTCCCTCCATTCCGCGATATAAGATGTTACTACAACCAATATATGAGTACAATGGTTGCAATAACATCTTATATTATGGGATGAAGGGAGTAATTTTTACTTGCACCAATTGTGTGATTCACTTTTGTGTTTAGTACTGTATCTTGTAACAAACACTACATTCCATCCAGTTTCGCAGCTAGCCTTTGGCAGCACAGTTTTTCCAAAACTGTAGTAATCTAAGCTCAGTATGGGCAATGAACACTTCAGTTTCTAAAAACCGCAGTTTTTCTCGGTTTGGTTTAGGAAAAAATAGGATTAGACCTCAGTATGTGCATCTGTTAGTCTGTTCTATTCTGTATTTCCATTTTCTTGTGCTAGGTTTTTCTAGCAATTCTTTCTGATTACACCAAAATCTAGACTCTGAACTGTTCGTGTCTTCGCTCGCAGGTGTGTTGTCTGTCTTGCAGAATACGAGGACAAAGATGTGCTCCGCACTCTTCCTTACTGTGGCCACAATTTCCATATGGTGTGCATAGATGCTTGGCTAAAGCAGCACTCAACATGCCCAGTCTGTAGAATTTCACTGTCTGACTATCCTGATAGCAAGCAAATTGCGCCTCCTTTACCAAGTGCAGTGGTGATACCTATACCTATACCTCCTTATTCCCCTGAAGCATCAATATCGGATCCGTGCCATTGCCTGTTTGTCGGCACGGGCCATTCGTCAAGGGCATCAGAGGTTCTTCAGAACGAACCCGACCAGGCGAATCGGACAGTACCCGGTCCATCCTTGGATGGGCCAGACGACTTGACGTTGTCTGAGGTTACCTCTCCTGGCGAAATAACAAGCAAACAGTAAAACAGCACATGGAGAGTCCTCGTGTACTCAGCAGGTCGTGATCTCCCCAGCTAAGCTCCGGCAAGTAGCTGTTTGGAGTTTCTTTTGTGAACAACCTGTAAACTTGGAAACATCTGCCCATGTGGGTGAACGGATGTCTGTTATAGATTAGATTTCCGCGGGTCTGATGTAAATATGAGAAATCTTTGGGTTTCTTGTCGAAAAGCCACATTTGCTCGATAATTTGACTGAAAACAGTCCATTGTATCCATCTATGGTAGCCCACAGAGAATTGTTGTAGGAACATCATCATCAGTGCATGTACCAATTCAAACAGCTACAAACATATTGATTGAGATGACTGTTTTAATGCAGATGAATGAACTGATGAGCTAACAAACAGGATGGGTAGGGCATCTTGATTTGCTGGTTGAGATGACTGTTTTAATGCAGATGAAGAACTGATGAGCTAACAAACATATTGAAGATGTCGCGCTCATGCATCCATAAGAGAATTCTTCATGAACAGCATCAAGATTAGCTGGTGTCCTCCTGTTTGCATCCGTTTGGAAGTAGCAGCGTGCTGCTTGCTTCAGTGTCTAGTTTCTCCAAGTCACCATGGTTAAGTGACCTAACTGCAATTGGCTGGTTTGAGGTTAACTGACCTACACTGCAGGGAACTGGAAGCAGTACAGTGCTGCATAATTCTGATCCAGAATTCGGGATCACAACATCTAACTCCAGAATGATAATGATGCTTGTTCTGAAAGCAGACCCCTGTGGGTCCCACACATCCATGTCGGTCCAGTGGGGTCCACTCATGGCTCGTGGTAGATCTAATAGTGCTCAAAACCAACAGCAGGGGGGCATTGTCTACAACTACAAGTGTACTGCCAGGAAGAAGGAAAGATAAGGCTATTTACAGTGAGTGATTCCTGTCGGTGGTGGTGGTGGTGGCCCTCACCGGAGTAGAGCTCTCATCCCGTCCATAAAACGGCCAGCACCGTGGCATGATGATACGCATCCGCTGCAAAGTGCAAAGCCACCAGAGGAGAAAGCTTGGCTCAGCTTTGCACTTGTGACTTGTGACTTGTTGAGCCATGGAGTTCAAGCACCTGTGCCTGGTGAGGTTCAAGGAGGGCGTGGTGGTGGAGGACATCATTGAGGAGCTCACCAAGCTCGCCGCGGAGCTCGACACCGTCAAATTCTTTGGGTGGTACGCATGCATTTGCATTTCATTTGTTTTGTTCCGAAAAAGGGATTCCAACTTTACTGCACAGCACACTTCAAACTGTCCGCCGCATCTTTTTTTTCAAGAACCCTAAAATCTTGCACCGATGACCAAAACTATCTCAAAGTCTAAGTCAGCAACACCAGATGAAGATCAAGATTAGGCATCGCCCTTCATAAGTGCTTCTATCTATCTAGAGTTTATCTGACAAGACAAGAGATAGGAGCATATCATTGCTTGATTGTTCCTTGTGTTGGGGGTGCAGGGGAAAGGACGTGCTGAACCAGGAGGCGCTGACGCAGGGCTTCACCCACGTCTTCTCCATGAGCTTCGCCAGCGCCGAGGACCTGGCAGCGTGCATGGGCCACGAGAAGCACTCTGCCTTCGCCGCCACCTTCATGGCCGTGCTCGACAAGGTGGTTGTCCTGGACTTCCCCTTCGTCGTCGCCAAGCCGGCGCCATCGCCTGAGGCCGCCTGAATGATACTCCCCACCTGTCTGTTACTAAGCAAGTAAGCATCTACCATCGGCAGCCACTGTAAGGTGCCTACATCTATCTGAAGGCTGCAGCTGTGATGTACCTAAAGCCTCCTTTTTTTTTGCTTGCTTGTCCTGCTACTACGGCGTTTGTTAACCGTCTAGCCTGTAAAGCCTCCGGCCGGTGTAACTCTATTCCGTGCATTCAGTTCAAAAGTTGCTTGGTTATCACCCTTGAATAAACATCGCTGGTTTTGCTTTACTTTTCGGTCTTCATGATGAATTGATGGATATCTGTAATGGTTCACTCATGCTTGCCACTATTGCATAAACACTAAACTCTGGCAATGTGAGTTTCATCAATGAAGCTGAAGGCATTGATCAACAGTAACATGTCAGAATTTTCATGTGAGGGCATTGATAAACATTGGCCGTTTCAATTGCTGCCCCTGGGGTGGTTGAGCGGTGCTATCTTTCTTGCGTTCTCCTTCATTATTACCAAGAATGAGGGTCGGCCCCATGCACACAACCATGCCATCTTGTTAATAGTCGAAATGTCTGGAGTTACTGCAGACTTTGTCAAATGGTAATACTGTCGAATTGAAAGAAGAGACCAAAAGTGATCGAGGGGCTCCATGAAATACTAGTTTTTCCTTGGGAAAAAGATGGACGATAAATGGGGTTTGCTTACAAAAAAACGAAAACATGTGTATAAGATAACTGCAACAATGGAAGCTGCACTGCACTGCACAGATTTGTATGTGCTTAGGGCATTTCTAACCGATCCCTTAAAAGTTAGTGACTAACCTCAGTGGAGTATATATACTCCACTAGGATTTTGCCACACCTAACCGGTCCGCTAAAATTAGCGGAGTATAACTAAATTTGCACAAATTCAATCAGATTTGAACCGAAAGATGATGCATTTAAACATAAGTTCAACACATAAAGTTCTCTCAACCGAACATTAAACATAAATTTAAACTAAAACTAAACTTAAATTATTTTCGACCGAAGTGGAGGTCAAGTCAATCCTTTCGGGTGAGGCCACCCTCGGTGAGAGCTGGGTCCGGGCCGGTGCCGTCGTCGTAGTCGGGGAAGATGCCCCGCCACTCCTAAACGTCGAGCTCGTCGTCGCCGCCCACCTCGCCACCCGCGTTGCCATTGTTGTTGCCGCCCTCATCGTCGGAGATAACGATAACTTCGCCGTCATTGATGGCGAAGATCTCCCGCTCCGCCTTCACTAGCTCCGGGTACTACTGGCGGAGCTCATCCATGTAGGCCTCGTCGGTGGCCTCGGCCTCGAGGGGCTCCCTCGCCTCCCGGTCCTCCCGCGCTATCCGAGCGGTTCCACGGCGGCGGCGGCTCGAAGAAGCAGCCGCGGACGATGACCTGCGGGCGTGGCGGCGCGGATCCGCGCTGCGGATCAGCGGAGGGGACCGACGGCCACCGCGTCGGGCCATCAGGGAGGAGGGAGGGCGGCGGATCGGGGCGGGGGGAGAGGAGGCGGGGGAGAGAAGAGAGAGTGAGGAAATTTTACTCGGCCGGCGCGAGCAGGAGTAAATATAGAGAGAAGAATAGGGTTGGAGTAAAATTTTTACACCACTAACGGTTATAAGGGATCGGCTAGGTGCGGTTTAGGGGAGAAAAAAAGCTAAATTTACCACCTTTTGGCCGGATAAGGAGTTGGTAAAATTGGTGACCTGTAGTAGAGACTTGGAGATAGATATTGCTCGGACTGAAAGATTGAAGATGTCTCACTGATACATCAGCACAAGAATTGATTAGCATCAACATCACCGCATGGCACACGTGGTTAGCAATCTCCATCAACATTAGGTGCCATCTTGTTTCCATCTACCTGGATTCAGTGTCTATTCTTCGTCAAGTTACCTTGGTCTTGGTGAGTGAGCGGCCTAACTGGTCTGATGAGATGAATCGGTCAAGCATCATCTAACACGCATAATTCTAAGCAACCCTGATCCAAGATTCAAGATCACAAAGATGGAACTCCAGAATGTTGACATCTCATTCTGCTCTGAAAGCAGGCATGCAGATCCCGGTGGGGCCTGCGCGCCGATGCCGATGTCGCTCGGATCGGGTACAATCATGGTTCAGACTTGAGAGGCTCATGCAGCCATGCGAGCTAGATCTAACAGTGTGCTGTGCTGTGCTCAATGCAGCAGCAGCATGGTCGGCCTTCACCTCCTGACCCCTGTGCTGAAATGATTAAGTCGAGTCTAGTGGCAAGAAAAAGGAAGAAAAATGCCTAGCAAGCTTTAGACTGAGTGAGTGATTCCTGTGGGCGGTGGTGGCCCTCACCGTCACCGTGAGCAAATCTGGCCAGAGCTCTCCCCCCGCTCCCGGCTTTAAAACGGCGTGATCATAGCGGCCTCTGCCACTGCAAGCAAAGCCACCGGCCGGAGGGAAGAGAGAAAAGAGAAAGCTAGCTGCCTTTG
>NC_057807.1:244341608-244345140 GCF_018294505.1 Triticum aestivum
CCAGCCTCTGCATCAGAAAGATGCATACGGCTTATATTATTAATAGGAAAAACCAGTCGCAAAGTACTGAAAGGTCATAGTACAAACTATAACAAAATCTGTAAATAAGAAAAGTCCAAAGCCACAACCGGCTGGCAAAACAATAGGATCACTACATGTCTATCCTATTACATGACCGCCATCCAAACCGGTTAAAAATATCCCGAGCTACCATCTTCCATCGGGTAGACGCAGTAACCAAACGCTCCCTGGCCTCCGTCGGAGTGAGTAGCGACCACATACGGATGAACGCCGTGGCCCTGAAGATAACCTGCAAAAAGTGAATGTTTGTTGATCGGTTAAAGACTAAGTCATTTCTGCAATTCCATATTGCCCACAAAAGTGCACAAACGCCAACCCGAATGTGTCTTGCAATGTCAGAATCCATCCCATCTAGCCATGTTCCAAATAACATACTAATAGAGGTGGGCTGACTGATATTAAAAGCAATATGAACCGATCGCCACAGAATCTTAGCCAACGGACAATCGAGAAAGAGGTGTTTGATGGTTTCAGAATGATCACAGAAGCTACATCGAGACGGACCTACCCAATTACGTTTTGCAAGGTTAACCTTAGTCAGAATGACTTGTTTATGTACAAACCACATAAACACTTTAATACGTAAGGGTACCTTAACTTTCCAAACATGTAAAGAGGTAGGGATGACAGTAGAGTTAATGACAGCCTGATACATTGATTTGACCGAGAACACACCGTTCTTAGTAAGTTTCTAATGCAGCTGATCAGGGTTAGCAGACAACCGGACATCCATTAAACGACGAACCAGATGGAGCCAGGCCTCCCAACGATTACCAACAAGCTGTGACGCCCCCGATTCAATCGTACACTAATCATGCACGCAAATGTGTACGATCAAGATCAGGGACTCACGGGAAGATATCACAACACAACTCTAAAACAAAATTAAGTCATACAAGCATCATAATACAAGCCAGGGGCCTCGAGGGCTCGAATACAAGTGCTCGATCATAGACGAGTCAGCGGAAGCAACAATATCTGAGTACAGACATAAATTAAACAAGTTTGCCTTAAGAAGGCTAGCACAAACTGGGATATAGATCGAAAGAGGCGCAGGCCTCCTGCCTGGGATCCTCCTAACTACTCCTGGTCGTCGTCAGCGGGCTGCACGTAGTAGTAGACACCTCCAGAGTAGTAGTCGTCGTAGCCGAAGGTGGCATCTGGATCCTGGGCTCCAACGTCTGGTTGCGGCATCCGAGAAGAAGAGGAAAACGAGGGAAAAGAGGGAGCAAAGCAACCGTGAGTACTCATCCAAAGTACTCGCAAGCAAGGAACTACACTACATATGCATGGGTATATGTGTAAGGAGGCCATATCAGTGGACTGAACTGCAGAATGCCAGAATAAGAGGGGGATAGCTAGTCCTATCGAAGACTACGCTTCTGGCAGCCTCCGTCTCGCGGCATGTAGAAGAGAGTAGAATGAAGTCCTCCAAGTAGCATCTCCAAGTAGCATCTCCAAGTAGCATCTCCAGTAGCATCTCCAGTAGCATCGCATAGCATAATCCTACCCGGCGATCCTCTCCTCGTCGCCCTGCGGAAAAGCGATCACCGGGTTGTCTGTGGAACTTGGAAGGGTGTGTTTTATTAAGTATCCGGTTCTAGTTGTCATAAGGTCAAGGTACAACTCCAAGTCGTCCTGTTACCGAAGATCACGGCTATTCGAATAGATTAACTTCCCTGCAGGGGTGCACCACATAGCCCAACACGCTCGATCCCATTTGGCCGGACACACTTTCCTGGGTCATGCCCGGCCTCGGAAGATCAACACGTCGCAGCCCCACCTAGGCTCAACAGAGAGGCCAGCACGCCGGTCTAAACCTAAGCGCGCAGGGGTCTGGGCCCATCGCCCTGAGCACACCTGCACGTTGCGTGGGCGGCCGAAAGCAGACCTAGCCTAGTGGCGTTCCAGTCCAATTCGGCGCGCGCCGCTCCGTCGCTGACGTCTGAAGTGCTTCGGCTGATACCACGACGTCGGGATACCCATAACTACTCCCACGTAGATGGTTAGTGCGTATAGGCTCGTAGCCAGACTCAGATCAAATACCAAGATCTCGTTAAGCGTGTTAAGTATCCGCGAACGCCGAACAGGGCCAGGCCCACCTGTCTCCTAGGTGGTCTCAACCTGCCCTGCCGCTCCGCCACAAAGTAACAGTCGGGGGCCGTCGGGAACTCAGGCCCACCACTACCTGGATGGAGCCACCTGCCCCTTCAGCCCCCATCTCCAAGCAGTATCACCAGTAATGTAACAGTGTAAAATATATAGTATATGCCCGTGATCACCTCCCGAAGTGATCACAGCCCAGTAGTATAGCATGGCAGACGGACAAGAGTGTAGGGCCACTGATGGAACACTAGCATCCTATACTAAGCATTTAGGATTGCGGGTAAGGTATCAATGACTGTAGCAGCAATGACAGGCTATGCATCAGAATAGGATTAACGGAAAGCAGTAACAAGCTACACTACTCTAATGCAAGCAGTATAGAGAAGAGTAGGCGATATCTGGTGATCAAAGGGGGGGCTTGCCTGGTTGCTCTGGCAAGAGAGAGGGGTCGTCAACTCCGTAGTCGAACTGGGCAGCAGCAGCGTCGGTCTCGCAGTCTACCGGAGAGAAGAGGGGGGAGAAACAGTAAATACATAGCAAGCAAGTGCATAACAGGATAACAGGCAGAGCTGGACGTGTTCTACGCGGTAGGAGGTGATACCGGTGAAGGGGGGAAGCATCCGGGAAGTATTCCCGGGGTTCCGTGTTTTCGGGCAGAGGAGCCGGAGGGGGGGGGAAGTTATGAGTTCGATAGGTTAGGGGGTGTGGCGGACGAACGGGTTGCGTATCCGGAATCGTCTCGTCGTTCTGAGCAACTTTCATGTACAAAGTATTTTCATCCGAGTTACGATTTATTTTATATTCATTTTTAAAGATTTAATCAACTTATAAATTATTATTATTAATTTAATCCGAAAATGGCATTACTGCATCAGCATGACGTCAGCATGACATCATCAGTCAACAGAGGTGTTGACTGGGTCAAGCTGACATGTGGGTCCCGCATGTCATTGACTGTTTCAGTTAATTAAGTTAATTAGTTAATTAGGTTAATTAATCTTATTTAGTTAATTTAATCAGAATTAATTAAGTTACTTAATTAGTTAATTAATTAATTAATTCATTAATTTTATTATTAATTATTTACTTATATATTTTTTTTAATTCTTTTTTTTTATAATCGTTCTGGGGCTGGGGCCCCCATGTCATTGGCCAGAGGGGCCATAGCGGGTTACGGGCGCTGGGTACTGGGTCACGGGCGTGCGGTTTTCGCCCGAACGGCGAGCGGTGCGGGGCTAGCGGCAGGGAGGCGGCGACGGGCAGCAGTGGAGGCAGGGCGGCGCTAAGCAGCCGCGGTGGCGGCAGGTGCAGCGGTGCGAGCGCCGGATGGCGCGAGCGCCGGACG
>NC_057807.1:244345528-244349623 GCF_018294505.1 Triticum aestivum
TGTTTTGGTTTTGCATTTTCTTTTCTTTTATCTATTTACTTTTCTGTTTTTAAATCATGTTAAGTTATTTAGGCATTTTATAAAAATGTGTTTACTACACCATAATTACCCTTGTAATATTCAGCACCGCCCGAACATTTTTGTTTCAACTTTTGAAAACTTTTGTTGTTTGACCTACTTTGAATTTAAATATTGAAACGGTTTCGAATCATCGCGAGGTTAGCAACAGTAACCGAGGTGACGTGGCATGATTAGCGTGGGATTACTGTAGCATGATTTTCCGGGCGTCACAATTCTCCTCCACTACAAGAAATCTCGTCCCGAGATTTAAGAGGGGAGTAAGGGGGAAAGTTTTGGTTACGATATTCTAATGGATCTTCTCGAAGAAGTTAATCCCTTTCGTTGATGTCTTCAACTATTTATTCCAATGCATCATGATAAAGTTGTCGTCCTTTCTTCGGGAACTCCATCGTACTTATGAAAGGATAAGGGGCAGCTCAGCTATGACAGAATGCTTTTGAGGGAAACAATCTGGGGTTAACCCATGAATGAGCAAAAGATTATCTCTCGAGTTGAACATATGAAATACATCGAGAGTAAGGTACGAAGGTACAATAAGAGGTTCCAAGCGGATAGATAGTTGCTCGACGTCTGAACCAGAGTGAGAAAGGGGTTCAGAGTAGCGAGAGTAAGTATTGCGTCTGATACCATAACAGATTACTAGGCATGTGGCCCGTGAATTACATACGAAGTCAAGCTCGAGGAATAACTTTGACAACAGGGTGTGTAGGAGAGTCAGGTTTCGATCTGTGAAACTGTGGGTTATGGGCCCACCATGTGGTTTTTTTCTTTTAATAGGAGCATTGACATCTTGCACGGTCATGATAGCAAGGCATGTCAGGGAGTACCATGTCAGCTATGTCGGCAACAACGTTGGTACCAAGGGCGAGGGACGAAGAGAACCATTTTCCTGCTCGTTGAAACGAGGCGGACCAATAGGCAAGGTTCCCGTCCATCGGTGGTTACCGGAATGTCATCAACAATAGTAACAAGGTCTTACTGACAGAGTTGTACATCGAGGTGTTTGCACAAGCAGTGGATTATTACTGCTTAAATCCTATAGATCATAGAAAAGGTTTAAACAAACCAATGGAAGGAAAATATGATCATCAGATTAAACAGAACAATGGAAAGGAAAATAATATTAAACACATATTTCGAGGGTATATCCTTCCCAAGGACAAGCAGAGCAAGATATCCATGACAGGATATAAAGTAGAAAACCATTTAGGTAAGGGGGAAGGAATCTCATGATATTACTCATACAACGGTGTTAGGATAATTGATAATTAAAATATAGCATCATGCTTCAAACGTGCCTGTTGAAAATCGGAGTACCATTGACATGCTTCGAGATAGCAGTGACATGGTCTTCAGGTGAAGATCAGACTTTGGAAACACGAAGGATCCATCAAGAATAACTTGTAGAATAAGTCTTACAATTTCCTCATGGATGAATGGATAACCTTGCTGAAAAGGAATCTATAATGATAGGTCCTCCAGCCGGGGGGGGGGGTGCTAGGCATGACATCATGTTACCGGGTCATCAAAGGATCAACATCATAACTCTTGGAAAGTTGTCCCAACCATCATATCTGACCGAGATTCAGATCCGATTGGTGTCAGGATACCTGAGATTCATGATGTATGAGAAGAAAAGGCGCAACACAAATCGTTGAAATGGCATTGCAAGCTTCTCGGGAAATGAACTATGGGAGCGGGTTTCTGAAGCAATAGTTCACCATTAAACTATGGGAGCGGGTTTCTGAAGCAAGAAGTATTATGATATCAAGAATTCTTAAGAGGTGGTGAAATTCTCACCACATCCTTGACAAAAGGAGATGGTAATACTTCCGAGGTAAGGAAGATCAACTGCTGGGTAGCAGGGATCCCAAGGTTTACACAAAACACGAACAAGTTGTGTTGAACGGAAGGCAATAAGGTGGTCGATGAGAACAGGAATCATCGAGGGGCAAGGATGGTATTACCCATTATGAATTCAATTGAATTCCTGGAAGAGCTCATAAGGTTGATGATGACCACGACACAATTGTCGAGAGATTTCATGCAGGTGTAGTCAATCAGCGACGACATCAAGTCAAAGGAATGATGAAGCAAAAGGTTATTGGAACCACAGTTACGACACAAACTCGAACTCAAGCTTGTTGTTTAAGGTGAAAGGTTATGACGAGGAAAATCGACGTAAGGTTAGTTCATCGTCGAAAATTGGTGCTCCGAGAATAAGGACCAGGTAGCACCGTTAGAATCGTCACGACAATGATATAGCCAAACAGGCTAGGAATGGCGTGATCGGGTAACAAACTCGTACTTATAGAAGCTTACTGAAGAGTTGTTGAACCGTAGAGCGGACTCGGTTCAGTTATCGGTGTCTTTGAGTGTTCAATAACTCAGAGCCCGCGAAAAATTGGAATCAGTGGGAAGGTAGCACTTGATGAAGAACTCATAAAAAGTTATGCAGTTCCATGATAATCTCGAGATACCAGGGGGGGTAATACTCGACACAAGATCAAAGTAAAGGTTGGGCTGGTGTATTGATCCATAGGAGACAATTGTTTTAACTTGTCCGAGAAATGAGATCAAAGAAGAACAATCATGGTCGGAACCACGGTTGCAAAAGGCCAGATCCTAGATATAAGATGAACTTATACCAAGGGAATAATTGATTTTAAAAGAAGCTTCGATGAGAAGATGTACATCGTGTCCATGGGCATGAACGCAAAGTTCAAGGTCGACTCCCACTTCTCCAATGCACAACCTTTCATTCACTTCTCGCGCTTAATGAAGTTGTAGTTTTGAAATTTTATCTGGCAAAATACCAGAAAAGTACGACTCGTGAAGACTTTCGAGTTCACACGGTTTAGTGAAGGCATATGTTCAACCCATAGGGGCTTCTTGGAATCATATACCAGAATCTTTAGAAATAATTAACTCAAGCTCGAAGGCAGAGCATGGTTGAGAAAGCAGAGGATACAATTTACCAAAGGAATTATGTATCAGAGGAAAGGCTCACAAGGTTATTGAATATGAAGGGCGTTGTCAGATAAAATCCAACAAAGGACCTGGTGGTCCACAAGGGATCTGACGTGAGCATCGGTACTCAACCAGAGGAAGAAGAATGCAAGGAGATCAGATTATAGAAACAACTGACTAACTCAATTGTCAAATGCAAAGGAATTATGATTTCCAAATCAAAGGATCAAAAGCAATGCTCTGATTAGGGATGGATAAGTTGAATAGCCTTAGGGTACAACCCACGACAATTGGATTGGTCGAGAACCAATTCCAGTTAAAAGAATGGCAGCTTAGCCGGAGAAGTAATTTATATGGAGCAATGATGATTGCGTGCATTCGCAAACATATTGAGTCAACAGACTCAAAATGATAATGACAAGGAATGTCATTAAGACTACGAGACTTATGGGATTAACCATAATGCGAGCAAACAAGAATCTCAAGAGCCAAAGGCTCCAGAGGATTTTCGGAAGATCGAATAGTATTTTGAAGACTTTTGTGGAACACCTGAACAACTGGGATGAGCGGATACTCGAAAGGTGCGAGAAGTTATTCTTAGGGGTATTCAGGTGGCAAAGAACTGCAAGGCAGTAGGCACAAAATATTCTCAGGGTATCTTGTAATAACAAGATCGACTGAGAATAAAAGTAAGCACGACAGGTGTAAGTATCTATCCATAGGGATATTTCAGTGGTAGGGAATTGCAAAGGCAACGGGCACAAGGTCTCAAGAGAAAATCGGAGAGTATCTTCGAAATCTTCTGGTGCAGTCGGTGATCATCTGGACCGAAGGGCCTCTCCGGGAGAAAGTATTTTCGAGGACCTAAAGTTAGATTTTTTTGTAAACTTCATTTAACCCGAATAGAGGAGAGATCAGAGTCCCAGAGTAAAGGTCGAGGAGTAAAAGATCCTACTACCACCCAATGGCGACGTGTGCCCGTAAGACACACAGCCATGTTAGTAAAAGTTTTGCAATGTCTAGACTCGACTTCGGCCAAGGAGT
>NC_057807.1:244349633-244350396 GCF_018294505.1 Triticum aestivum
TGTGACGCCCCCGATTCAATCGTACACTAATCATGCACGCAAATGTGTACGATCAAGATCAGGGACTCACGGGAAGATATCACAACACAACTCTAAAACAAAATTAAGTCATACAAGCATCATAATACAAGCCAGGGGCCTCGAGGGCTCGAATACAAGTGCTCGATCATAGACGAGTCAGCGGAAGCAACAATATCTGAGTACAGACATAAATTAAACAAGTTTGCCTTAAGAAGGCTAGCACAAACTGGGATATAGATCGAAAGAGGCGCAGGCCTCCTGCCTGGGATCCTCCTAACTACTCCTGGTCGTCGTCAGCGGGCTGCACGTAGTAGTAGACACCTCCAGAGTAGTAGTCGTCGTAGCCGAAGGTGGCATCTGGATCCTGGGCTCCAACGTCTGGTTGCGGCATCCGAGAAGAAGAGGAAAACGAGGGAAAAGAGGGAGCAAAGCAACCGTGAGTACTCATCCAAAGTACTCGCAAGCAAGGAACTACACTACATATGCATGGGTATATGTGTAAGGAGGCCATATCAGTGGACTGAACTGCAGAATGCCAGAATAAGAGGGGGATAGCTAGTCCTATCGAAGACTACGCTTCTGGCAGCCTCCGTCTCGCGGCATGTAGAAGAGAGTAGAATGAAGTCCTCCAAGTAGCATCTCCAAGTAGCATCTCCAAGTAGCATCTCCAGTAGCATCTCCAGTAGCATCGCATAGCATAATCCTACCCGGCGATCCTCTCCTCGTCGCCCTGCGGAAAAGC
>NC_057807.1:244351381-244352277 GCF_018294505.1 Triticum aestivum
GGAGAAACAGTAAATACATAGCAAGCAAGTGCATAACAGGATAACAGGCAGAGCTGGACGTGTTCTACGCGGTAGGAGGTGATACCGGTGAAGGGGGGAAGCATCCGGGAAGTATTCCCGGGGTTCCGTGTTTTCGGGCAGAGGAGCCGGAGGGGGGGGGAAAGTTACGAGTTCGATAGGTTAGGGGGGTGTGGCGGACGAACGGGTTGCGTATCCGGAATCGTCTCGTCGTTCTGAGCAACTTTCATGTACAAAGTATTTTCATCCGAGTTACGGTTTATTTTATATTCATTTTTAAAGATTTAATCAACTTATAAATTATTATTATTAATTTAATCCGAAAATGGCATTACTGCATCAGCATGACGTCAGCATGACATCATCAGTCAACAGAGGTGTTGACTGGGTCAAGCTGACATGTGGGTCCCGCATGTCATTGACTGTTTCAGTTAATTAAGTTAATTAGTTAATTAGGTTAATTAATCTTATTTAGTTAATTTAATCAGAATTAATTAAGTTACTTAATTAGTTAATTAATTAATTAATTCATTAATTTTATTATTAATTATTTACTTATATATTTTTTTTAATTCTTTTTTTTATAATCGTTCTGGGGCTGGGGCCCCCATGTCATTGGCCAGAGGGGCCATAGCGGGTTACGGGCGCTGGGTACTGGGTCACGGGCGTGCGGTTTTCGCCCGAACGGCGAGCGGTGCGGGGCTAGCGGCAGGGAGGCGGCGACGGGCAGCAGTGGAGGCAGGGCGGCGCTAAGCAGCCGCGGTGGCGGCAGGTGCAGCGGTGCGAGCGCCGGACGGAGCTGCGGGACAGGGAGGAGGAGGACCGTGACGTGGGGGCGTGGTGCGGTGTGGCGAGGGCGGCCCAGAGCATGAGCTCCG
>NC_057807.1:244352510-244352795 GCF_018294505.1 Triticum aestivum
GCGACGGGCGGCGTTAGTCCGGCGACGACGGGGTCCCGAGCTCGTGCTCGTGGTCGAAGAGGAGGTAGTAGACGATGGCGCCGCGGGCGGAGAGGAAGGAGGCCGAGAGGAGCCGACGAGGACGAGGCGTGGTCGAGGCGGCGAAGGGGCTCCCGCGTCGAGCGGCGTCCCAGGCGGCGAGGTCGAGGTCCAGCGGCGGGGCGGCGTGCGCGGTCGGGCCACGATCCGATCTGGATCGTGGAGGGAAGGGGAAAGCGAGTGGGGGGGGGAAGTGGCTGTTCGGTT
>NC_057807.1:244353277-244363998 GCF_018294505.1 Triticum aestivum
ATCTGGATCGTGGAGGGAAGGGGAAAGCGAGTGGGGGGGGAGTGGCTGTTCGGTTAGGGTTAGGGGAAGTGGGGGGAGAGGGTAAGGGAGTGGGGGCGCGGCCGGTTGGGCCAGGTGGGCCGGCCTGAGGAGGTGGGCTGCCTGGTCCAGTGGGTGGGGGGTTCTCTCCTTTTTTTTGTTTTGGTTTTGCATTTTCTTTTCTTTTATCTATTTACTTTTCTGTTTTTAAATCATGTTAAGTTATTTAGGCATTTTATAAAAATGTGTTTACTACACCATAATTACCCTTGTAATATTCAGCACCGCCCGAACATTTTTGTTTCAACTTTTGAAAACTTTTGTTGTTTGACCTACTTTGAATTTAAATATTGAAACGGTTTCGAATCATCGCGAGGTTAGCAACAGTAACCGAGGTGACGTGGCATGATTAGCGTGGGATTACTGTAGCATGATTTTCCGGGCGTCACACAAGCGTCCGCCTAAAGTTGATATTGAGGGGAACGGACTGTAAAACAGTAGCAACATAGGCACCTCTACGTTGGACTATGTTATACAAAGAAGGATATTGAAGTGCTAGTGGGGTCTCCCCAAACCACGTATCCTCCCAAAACCTCGTCGTGGTACCATTCCCAACAATAAATTTAGTCTTGTTGAAAAATATTTGTTTAACTCTCATCAGACCCTTCCAAAAGGGCGAGTCTGAAGGTCTCACAGACACCTTGGGCCAAGGTTTTAGCAAAAAGATACTTATTGCGTAAAATCTGTGCCCAAGTGGCCTCCGTCTCAGATGACAACTTAAAAAGCCACTTGCTAAGGAGACATATATTTTTGATTTCTAGATTTTCAATACCTAGGCCACCTTGGTCCTTAGGTCTGCAGATAATATCCCACTTCGCAAGTCTATACTTCCTTTTAAGCTCATCAATTTGCCAAAAGAATCGAGATCGATAGAAATCTAACCTTTTCCTAACTCCGACCGGAACCAAGAAAAAGGATAACAGAAACATAGGCATACTAGGAAGGACCGAGTTAATCAGAATTAATCGACCTCCATATGACATGAGCTTTCCTTTCCAACAGCTCAGTTTCTTTTCAAAACGATCCTCAATACATTTCCACTCAGCATTGGTTAGCTTACGATGATGAATGGGTATACCTAAATACGTAAATGGTAAAGAACCCAAATCACATCCGAACAATTGTTGATACGAGTCCCGGTCATTATTAGCTCTTCCAAAGCAAAACAATTCGCTTTTGTGGAAGTTGATTTTAAGCCCGGACAATTGTTCAAATAAGCAAAGCAGCAGCTTCATGTTCCTTGCTTTCGCCATATCATGCTCCATAAATATGATAGTATCATCAGCATACTGGAGAATGGATAACCCGCTGTCTACTAGATGTGGAAGCAGGCCACCTACCTGTCCTGCATCCTTTGCCCGACCTATTAAAATAGTCAGCATGTCAGCCACTATGTTAAACAGGATCGGTGACATAGGGTCTCTTTGCCGTAGCCCCTTGTGTGTTTGGAAATAATGACCCACGTCATCATTCACCTTAATCCCGACACTCCCTTTTTGCGTTAAAGAGTCAATTTGGTTTCTCCAGGCCGGATCAAAACCTTTCATACGCAACGCTTGTTGAAGGAAAGGCCATTTGACTTTATCATATGCTTTTTCAAAATCCACTTTAAAAACTACGCCATCTAGTTTTTTGGAGTGGATTTCGTGGAGCGTTTCATGCAAGACAACAACCCCTTCCAGGATGTTTCTATCCGGCATGAAAGCAGACTAGGACGGCTGAACTACTGTGTGTGCTATTTGTGTAAGCCTATTTGTCCCCACCTTAGTGAAGATCTTGAAACTCACATTTAGCAAATAAATGGGTCGAAACTGCTCAATCCGAATAGCCTCAGTCTTCTTAGGCAGAAGAGTAATCGTCCCAAAATTTAGCTTGAACAATTGAAGCTGCCCCTCAAAAAACTCTTGAAACATGGGCATCAAGTCTCCCTTGATAAAATGCCAACACTTCTTATAAAACTCCGCCGGAAACCCGTCCGGACCTGAAGCCTTGTTGTTCTCCATTTGATTAATAGCCTCAAACACCTCTTTCTCCGAGAAAGGAGCAGTCAAGAGCTCATTCTCGGCAGTCTCAAGTTGAGGCACATCCTCAACCCTAGACTCATCCAACGACACGAATGTCTCTACCGGGGTACCAAACAACTGTTTGTAATAATTGGTAATGTACTCTTTGAGATTATCCCGACCAACTATCGTCCCTTCATCTTGTTCTAATTGGAAAATTCTCTTCTTACGATGCTTCCCATTCGCAATCATGTGAAAGAATTAAGTGTTATCCTTGCCTTCTACAATTTTGCGAACCTTACCTCGCAATGCCCACTTCAATTCCTCCTCACGAAGAAGCTTTTTAAGCTGCATCTCTGCATCTATCTTTGTTGCCAACTCATTGGAATCCAAGATAGAGGTTTCTGCTTTAGCTTCGAAATTTTGAATGATTAGAAGAAGTCTGTCCTTCTCCACCTTATAAATCCCATGCGTGTGCTTAGCCCAGCCACGAAGAAAACGACGGAGATGACGAATCTTGGATTGCCATCTGTCGATAGGTGTCCTACCTCCCGAGTCCATAGCCCACTCTCTAGCTAACAACTCGAGGAACCCTTCTCTTTCAAACCAGGCAAGTTCAAACGAGAAAAAGTTCTTGTTACCCACGAAATTTTGAACTCCGGAATCGACTAATAGCGGTGTATAATCCGAGACACCTCGAGTCAAAGCCTGCACCGTTACCAGGGGAAACTTCTGTTCCCACTCGACACTAGCTAGCACACGGTCAAGTTTCTCAAAGGTCGGGCCATGGCGGAGTTCAAGCACCTTTGCATGGCCAAGTTCAAGGAAGGCGTCGTGGTGGAGGACATCATCCAGGAGCTCACCAAGCTCGCCGCGGAGCTCGACACCGTCAAATACTTCGGCTGGTACGCATAAATACTTTGCATTCCTTAGCTTGTGCTGTGAAAAGTAATTGCAGTGCACTTTAATGTATCTAAATCTAGTGCTGCATTTCTTCTGAAGAACTTTGTGCTATAAACCAGTGACCAAAGCTTTTTTTTAAGGCCAGCCGTCAGTAAAAGATCAAGATTGCGTGTACCATACTTCATTCATCGATATTTCTTCAACTAGCACTTGACACCATGCATATTGCAGGGGCAAGGACGTGCTGAACCAAGAGGCGCTCACGCAGGGCTTCACCCACGTCTTCGTGATGACCTTCGCCAGCGCCGAGGACCTGGCGGCGTGCATGGGCCATGAGAAGCACTCTGCGTTCGCCGCCACCTTCATGGCCGCGCTCGACAAGGTCGTCGTCATGGACTTCCCCTTGGTCTTCGTCAAGCCGGCGCCGCCGCCTGCCTGATCCGCCTCCAGTACCCTCGACCAACAGCTATCACCAAGCATAGGTGTGCCAACTATCTATCTGCTGCAGCTCAGCTCTGGTGCAGTGTAGGAGTACCTGAGCCTCCTTTCTCTGCTTCAGTGTTTAGCTGGTGCAGCTGCCAGTGAGACTGTAATGCCGCGTGTTCCGTTGAAAAGTTGTTTGGTTATCCACCCTTGAATAAACTTCTGCGATTTTCATTTGCTTTTCTTGACATTTCGGCCTTCATGACGTACGCTTGATGGATCTCTACTATACTGGTAGCACAGTGGTGAACACTGGGCAGTGGGATGCGCGTGAGTACATTCATGTGAAGCCATTTACATTGGCAGTTAACTTGCTGTCCTTCAGAAGCGGTGCTATCTTTCTCGCTTTTCCTTTCGGGAGATGCTGGGGAGCTATCTTTCTACTTAAGCCTTCAGAGGAGGCAACTGCAGAGCTTACCAAGCACGTGCGCGCTGAAACTTCCTGACGGTGTCAATGCCTAAAAAGTCGTCCCAGCATTTAGAAACGCATAACGAGTGCTGAATTCCGACGGCCAGTGTATCCGTGTTAGACATGGATGCCGGCCATGAGTAAACTGGTGAAATGAATGGCGTGTGTATGCAGCCGTCATCTAGAGTTCTCATGTTTTTCAACCGTGTCTGTGGATTTGCCAAATACTCCCTCAATAATTGTCTTTCTAGGCATTTCAAATGTACTCAACATACGAATGTATGTAGACATATTTTAGAGTGTAGATTCACTCATTTTGCTCCGTATGTAGTCACTTATTAAAATCTCTAGAAAGACAAATATTTAGGAACGGAGGGAGTATATGCAACCGGTAGTAAGATAAAGATAATGATCCTCCAACAATTGATACTCGGACTCCAGGTGACGGGGAGAAACCAGGGCGAACGAGGTCGTTACTTTCAGCTTCCCACAAGCCACCCGTCAGCATCATACCTGCCTGCAGATATCATCCACGTAGAGGCAGAGCGGAGGGTTGACAAGACTTGCAAGCGTAAACCTGGTGGTGGCTCTCCCCATCTATCGACTTTCTTAGACGTGCAGCAATGGAGAAATGGAGCGATAGCCCTGCCACTTTAACGCATACGTCCAGGTCACAAATGGTTGAGAAGAGCATACTACAATCGCGCAGCTATACAAGGGTGTCCAATGTTACCCAAAAGCAAAGCAACGAAATCTACTCCGCAACGACAACAAAAAGAAAAATCTCTCGAGGGACTCGTGCAACATTGCAACAGAATGCTGATGTTGTGGCAAGCCTACGAGGACGGCATAGAGGAGGTGACAAAGGCGTGGCAATTTATGCGTGTCAGCGTGATTGCTTGGCGAGCAGAGTGAAGTGTAGTGTAGAGACGATGATGGCGACGAACGCCTCACACGCGGGGTGCTGTGTGCCTTGTGCTGGCAACTTGGCACCGAATGGGAAAAGGCGCAACAAACATTCAAGACACAACAAACGTCAACAACCAAGGAATGCATGACACACATAATTCTCCCGTGAGAAGCAGCAGCGGCAGAAAGAAAGCAAAGCAAGCGAGAATCTCACGAGTGGCGAGTTGGACTGTGTGTGTGTGCGCGCGCGCGAGGGGAGGGAAACAGTCACTACTCACTACTACCTCCTATCCTGGGGCAGCTGGGACCAATGTGAAATCAACACACTCCACTCTAGATTATACTACCACTATTGTACTATGTCCAAGACCATGTGCAATTGTCCAGCACCAGCTATACAGTAGAGTGACACACCAAAAGGAAGTTCCCATGAGGGGGGTGACATGACAAATTACTAATGTGGACAAGTATAGTAGGTCCAATGTGCCGTACAAATTACATGACAAGAGAGTGAGAACAGCATGCTGCAAGACATGGCGGTTCTAGGTTGATAGACCTCACCTGTGACTGTGACTGTGAGAGCATCAAATAAGAAAAGGGTGTACAATCTCGAATCACTTTTGAATAAATTCAGAAATCTACAACCGAACCCCTCACTTTCCTACTAACAAAAAACGCCACTCAATGGATTCCCCCTCCCCCCACCCCCCAACCCAGTCCAAACGTCTGGGTTGTCCGGTGCCCCACATGTCCAGTTCATATGCGGGGCGAATATGCGAACGCTCACACGTGTCTGCAACGTCAGACTGACGGTCGGAACACGCGCGGCTATTTAAGCCGGAAGGCGAGGATAAACACTAACTGTCCCCGTTTCCCTCCCGCCCGCACCGCCACCGCTTCCCCCGTCTACTTCCACTCCAACTCTGACCTCCTATGGTCCGACGGAAGATCACACACTGCAAAATGCTCACGTCCGAGCGTCGAGCGGAGATCACGCGGAGGTGTGCGAGGTAGAGGAACGTTGCACCCCTTATGAAGGAGGAGGACGAGGCAGACATGGAGGGGCCAGAGGAGATGGCACCAGGCATAGAGCCCGATGGATTTGGCATGAAGGAGGCGGAGTTGCAGCGCAACTTGTAGTGGAGTGACCGTTGGAGGCGGAGCAAGCAGGCAATGCCGCATTGCGCCGCTAATCCCATCTTCGTGGCCGAAAACCAAGCGATCTTTGGAGTCGTTCCAGTCCGAGCGGGAGGTGGTGGCGAACCACCGCATATCTACCTCGCCGACGGAGGCGGGAGCGGCTTGTAACGAACGAGGACGACAAGGAGGCGCTGGAGCTTCACCCAGCCGCCAATGACCACAAGCCCAGCGGCTCCGGCGAGAGGGGCATCTACATCTCCCATGACAATGAGTGAAGGTAGGATAGTCTAATGTAGCTCGTTTATTTATGTATGATGAATTTGAAGTTGCATGGATGAGTATGGAAATAGGGGTTTGCAAATGAGGTGTGTGGTTAGAGCACCTACAACTGGACCCCTCAAACCAGTCTCAAACGCCCGGGCAGGCCGCCCGGTCACTGCCAAGTCACGGTTTTCTGACCCAAACGGGGCTCTCAAACGACCCTCAAACGTCCCGGCTGACCGGCGCCCCCATATCCGTCCCATATTGGGGCGGATACGGGGGCGCCCGGGCGTGCCCGGGCACGCCGGGGCACGCCTGCCACGTCGGGCCCGGCCCATCCGACCCCACATAAAATCCTTCCCATCTGCTCACCAGACCAAACCCTAGCCACTTCACTCCCCTCCGTCACCCAAGCTCGTCTCTGGCTCCTTTCGGTCCTCTCCGGCATGGCGGGCAGCAGATCTGAGTCCTCACCTCCAAATCCGTCGACCTCGAGCTCATCCCGCGCGGCACCAAGGAGATGGCTCGTGGACGGCTGCGCTCGGACTCCATCCGTCGGGAATCCATTGCTTCTGCCCAAATGGGGCATGGATCCAGCATTAGGCCGGCCATAGCTGCCTCACCGGAGGCCGTGCGGTCCGTCTGGTGCCCGAACATGCTGGCGAATGCGGAACCCCTTCGGTGGCGCACCGAGCATCGGGATAGACCATTGGCCTCAACGAGGCCATGGCACAGCGTGCCCGCCGTGCAAGCCACCGGGCGCGGGAGGCGGCGACAGCCCTCACGACGGCGGATGTCGGCGAGGCGGAGTCGCATTCTCCGGTGCCCCGTATGTCGCATCAGTCCGGGCGCCGCAAGCGCATCATGATGGACGTCAGCGGCTCGTCCCCGGAAGGATCCTCATCGATCTGACGTCCACCGGCACCGTTCGGGTTCCGGTCTCCAACGAGGAAGAGTAGGGCATGGGAGACGGCGGGGCCTTGAGTACCGTTAGCCAGCTCGTGTCCCATGCCCTACTCTACCTTGCCGGTGACCGGCCTAGCACTCTGATGAGCGCAGCCGGCCGCCGGACATGGCCAGGGCGAAGCCGGGCGAGCGGGGAGCGGAACCGGACGAACTCCGCGTAGATTAGGATTCACGTTGCTTGTAATAATATGGATTTGAGGTATCTAGATGTGGAATGCGTTTTCTGAGAGGTGGCCGGTCACTGTCCGCGGACACGCCCGGGCACGTCCACGGGTGTTTGATGGATTGGATTTGCCAAGTCCGGCTGTAAATGCTTTTCCGTTGACAGACAGGTGACCGGATGCGTCCGAAGATATATAAGGGGTCAAATTTGCACACTTGGGTTCTACTCCCTCTGTTCCGAATTGTATGTCGTTAAACGATTCGACGAACAAATTTTCGTAGGCTACGATTTTCCCTGAGTTTCCCATTCTACCCCTCCGACCGACACGTTTCCCTCTTTCTCGCCCGACGCCACCGACCACTCTCTCCCCACTCACCCCCGCTCTCTCTCCCTCGCGTGCGACGCCCCCGCTTGCCTCTCTCTCGCGCGCGACGCCGGCCACCAGGCGCCTCTCTCTCTCTCGCGCGACGCCGCTCTCTCCCCGTTGATGCTCCCTCTCTCTCCCTCTCGCCGGCGTCTTGCTCCGCATCGCCGCTCACCGCTCCCCACCACACAAAGCTGCCATTTTTATTTGTCGGCGACGGCTGCTGGGCGAGGAGGAGCTGGATCCACATGCGCTGGTCCTCGATCTGCTTGTGGATAGGCGTGAGGAGTCGCTGAAGCGGAGCCCGCGGCACCGGCGCGGGCGTGAAGACGACGACGGGAGGATCTGGAGCCCGAGCGGGAGGATCTGGAGCCGCATCTCAAGTACTCCGGCGACACAACGGCGCTTGATGTGGAGCCCCACCGGCGCCGCTGCCGGTGGTGGGGCACCAGTTCTGCGCGCCCTACGTGGTGCCGCTGACGGTGACCAAGAAGGCGCTCAGCCTCTCCGACGGCGACTTCGCCATCACCGATGCCAACGGCGCCGTCGTGCTCAAGGTCAAGGGCGCCATCTTCAGCATCCGGAGCTGCCGCACCATCCACGACGGCGCTGGGATGCCCCTCCTAACCATGCAAGAAAAGGTCCCTTCTCCACTACAGCTTTGCTCCTTTGTCTGTCTGTCCATCTCCCCTGGCCTGGCGCTGCTGAAATTTCCTCGATCCATAGACATGTCTGCAAGTTCTTTGCGGAATAGGATCGTTGACCCGTAGACAAGGGTGAGCTGAGTCGTCGGAAATTGCAATAGTCTTGCATTTTTTTTAGCTGGGGGAGGAATAATCTTGATTCTTCAAGTTGAGCTGGGCGAGGAATAATCTTCATGCTCACAAGTCACTGATTTGTAGCGATTTAGAGAAGTTGCAGTAAATCTGAATTACTCCAGTGTGCAGATTTGCAGTAAACTTTATTACTCCAGTGTGGATTTGCACTGATTTGGAGTAGCTTTGATGCAGTAGGCTTTTCAGTTTTTAGTAACATCTGTGTTTTAGGCCCTCTGTTACGAATTGTTGTGAGGATATGAGTATGCAGTAGTGTGCAGATTTGCACTGATGAGAAATGCAGTGACCAACACAAATTTTGGAGTAGCTTGTTTGATCTACAGTTGGGAAGGAGATTAATAGAGGTACTGTCAGTAGTTTGTGTTAATCTTGGGCTGCTGCTGTCAGTATCTTGTGTTAATTTTGGTGCAGTAGCTGCTGCTACTGCTTGTTTGATCTACAGTTGGAGTACTCCTGTAACAACTTGTTTGATCTAGAAGGAGTAGTTTTCTGACTTCTTAGAATTATCTCTCTTGCAACAACTTGTTTATCCTTTCACTCATATCCTCACAACAACGTTTTCACCTGTATATTGGGTGGTTGCAGCCATCAATGACCCTGCTAACCGAAAGAACTGCAGCAGACCCTACTAACTGAAAGAACTGCAGCCATTAATTAAGATAATCTGAAACCTTTTCTTTTAATTAACTTAAAACTTCCAGTAAAATTAAGATAAACTAAAACCATTTCTTTCAATTAACGTAAAATTATCTGAACCATTTGTCCTCTCTTACTCTCTTCTTTTTCAGTAAAGTGTAGGAGTAAAATAAAATGAAACCTTTTCCTTTAACTAACTTAAAATCTTTTTGCATCAAGGTTGACCCCGTCTCCTCTTTGATGGAACATATTCTTCTTCTTCTTCTCTTTGAACAAGACCTTTGAACTTGATAACCGGCCGGCCGGAGTAGATTGGTTGAATTTGGGTGTGTGGTAACTGCAGCTTGTTTTCCTCTCACCATGGGGCTGGGTAAACTGCAGTTATTAGTTAAACTTCCCTGATTTGTTTTCTTCTCGATTTGGCCAGATGGATCAAATGTACTGAAACTTTGCTTATTCTCATGAAGCAGCTGTAGCTTCTTTTGAAAGTTGTCGTATGTAGCTTGTGTTAATTTGTCTACTGAAACTTGGGCTACTGAAGCTTGTTAACTTGCATAATATTGTGAACTTAATTGTTGCTTGCATATTAATGACAGTAAAATCATGATATGAGTAGTTTCTGTAAAATCATGACATGCCATACAAGCTACTCAAACTCAGGAGTAGTTTCAGTAAAATCTATTCTATGGACTTGATGTTTAGTTTTATTTAAAATTAGGAGTAGGAGTAGCTCTTGGAGTAGGAGTAGGAGTAGTTCTTGGAGTATGAGTAGGAGTAGGAGTAGTTCTTGGTTAATTAAACCTTTTCATTTAATTAAAACTAAACTGAACTACTCTTCTCCTCTCCTCTCGTCTCTTTCATTTGTCTTCTCTTTCTCTTTTGCCCTCTTACAATAGTGCAACAATATGAGACCTAAATCAAATGAAACCAAATGAAACTTTCACTAATGGAGTACTCCTATTTCTCTCTTCTTTTCTCTTCTTTCTTTCTTCTTGGAGTGCTTGATTATCTTCCAGTTCTCTCTCTCTCTCTCTCTCTGTGTGTGTGTGTGTGTGTTGCCCTCTCTTCTTACTTTCTCTCTCTTCCAGTGCCCTCTCTTCTTCTCTCTTAATTAAACAAAAATGATCACACAAATGATGCACTCCTCACAAAATTAAATTAAACTTTTCAAACAAAAATGATCATATATATGGAGTAAAATCCAGTCCATAGAAGCCTTTTGCAAACATATGGAGTAATTTCACAAGGGGTTTACATATACTGCACACAAACAAGGAGTTACACACATACTCCACACAAATAATCACAAGCATCTTAACAAGCAACTCCTCCAGCATCTCAACAAGCATCTCGACAAGCAACTCAACAAGCATCTCCTCAAGCATCTGAACTAGCATCTCGACAAGCAACTCCTCAAGCATCTCAACAAGCATCTCCTCAAGCATCTCAACAAGAAACTTCTCAAGCATCTCCTCAAGCATCTCGACAAGCAACTCCTCAAGCATCTAAACTAGCATCTCGACAAGCAACTCCTCAAGCATCTCAACAAGCATCTCGACAAGCAACTCCT
>NC_057807.1:244366774-244454402 GCF_018294505.1 Triticum aestivum
GTTCAAAGTAAGGCTGAGGTAAAATTTTCGGAGGCCATGCTCTATGTTTTACCACTACCCTTCTTGGTATTCATGCTCCTGATATTCATACTCCTATTCCTACTCAATTTTACCTGAAATGAGAGTAGCAATTATTTTTGCCCATTAATTCATACTCCTACTGATTTGGAGTACTGATGAAACTAAGAAGTCCAAACCTGTGTTAAATTGACAGTACATGCTCATTTTTTGTATTGACAGTACAAGTCCAAACTTGTATTGACAGTACATGTTCTACTCAGTGTTCATCTTTCAGTGTTCAATATCACTGTTCAGTTTCAGTGTTAAATTTCAGTATTACTCCAAGATTGTACTACATGCAATTATTCAAATTATTTAAGACAGATGATTACATCAAGTTTATGATCATCAAATTGTTTACTCGGATGATGCAGAGGGAGTAATGGGCGAGGAGATGAACCTAGGAGAGCAAAATTGAGAACTCCAGCTAAAGCAGCTCCTGCCCAGCGGCGAGGACTTCAGCGGCAGCAGCACCTGTGCATGGGGAGGAACAGCCCTTGGGCGCGCGTAGGCAGCAGCTCGCCTCCACTAGCGGGCGGCAGCAGAGCACCAGCTCGCCTCCACCAGCGGCCGGCAGTAGATCAGCACCTCGTCTCCACCAGCGGGCGGCAGCAGAGCACCACCTGGGCGCGCGGGGGCCGGGAGGAGCCCCTGGCGTGGGAGAGGAGCGCGGGGGTGGAGGGCAGGTGGCGGAGCCGCGGAGGCGGAGGTGGAGTGCCGGGGCGGAGGTGGAGGGCGGGTGGCAGAGCCGCGGAGGCGGAGGTGGAGTGCCGGGGCGGAGGCGGAGGTGGAAGACGCTGAGGAAGATGACGGACAGATTCAAAGTTTGAACTGGGGGCATAAAGGTCCATTTGCCCATTTTCACCTGGTCGGAACATATTCCCCAGCGACATACATTTCGGAACAGAGGGAGTAGATGCTTTGATGGATCTCAGATTGTGGGAACCCGAAAGCTGATTTGTCTTCAACATTGATTTGTCTTCATAGTTTATCTTTGGAATGTTGATTTGATCTTCTCTCTCTCTCTCTCTCTCTCTCTCTCTCTCTCACAGTATACCACCTAAAATGATCCATGAATTATGTTTCACTTTCATCCCGAGCTTATTGTCCCTCCAAAAACAAGCTACATATGTCTAGAGCTGTAAATTAACACCAACCAACCAAACATCGCATTCGTCTTGGTTTTGCTAAATTCAATCAGCTACCTTTTCCCAAATGGGCAGGTAGAGGTAGAGCAGCCATAGCCAGAGTGAGGGGCGAGCGGGAACCTCATCATGGACATCATGGCGGGGCCTTGAAGGCCTGCACGACGAGCGAGAACCCCGGCGCCGCCCCCTCCTCCTCCAGCCACAGCCGGCTCTCCAGCGCGCTCCTTGCCCGGAGCATCACCACCGCGCAGCCCGGCGGGTCCCGGAACCACCACCCGTGGAGGTCCCACATGACGTCCACCGGCGCGCCGTCGACGAACACCGTCTGGTTGCCCCTGAAGTTCCACCGCAGCCGCTGCGCCTGCACCGCTCGCTTCCCGTCGACGCTGACCCACAGCTCCTCCCCTCCCCCGGAGCTCGTGGCGCACCCGACGCTCACCTCGTGCTCCGGCCCGCCCTCCGCGAAGCGCACCCTCGCGGTGTGCATTGCCGCCGGGTCGGCGACCACGACGCGCTCCCTGCGCGACACCGGCAGGCACCGCGCCTTGGAGATCTGGCCCTCGAACTTGGTCTTGACGAACTCCGCGGCCAGGTCGCCCACCGCGAGCACGACCTCTGCGCCGGCCACGGCGACGACGAAGTAGCCGTAGAGCGGCTCCGGCGACGCCCCGGGGTCGTACCGCGCCGCCGTGAGGTCCCAGAAGAGGGCGAGCACGGGGGGCTCCGAGCCCGCCTCCGCATCATCCGCATCGCTGCCGCCGTCCGCGAGAGTGAAGGAGCGGGTGCCCCTGCGCCTGCGAAGGAGAACGGAAGGCGCAGCGGCGGATGGAGCAAAAGACAGTGTGGGGCCCACCGGGGAGTGGGCCCAGGTCAGGCGAAACAGCAGCGGCGGAGAGGAGGCGTTAGAGTTGAGGAGCGTGGCACGGTAGGACGCCGTGACGGCGAGGGTGGAGCCGGAGGCGGAGCCGCCGCCGGAGGTGAGGGTGGAGGAGGGGCTGGCGCAGGCGACGCGGACGGCGCCGTCGCCGATGCAGGAGGCGAAGTCGCGCATGGAGGACGGCAGCAGCAGGCTGGACGCGCTCACCATCTCCTCCTCCTCCTCCTCGGGGAAGGAGATCTGCACTGCGGCGTGCGGGTGCCGCGCCAGGAGCGAGGGAGGAGAGGAGGCGGGGGAGGGGGAGGGGAGGGAGTTATGAGTGAGAAGGTGGTGGGGCTAACGCAACGGGGACGGGGAGATCGGGCTCCAACTCAACTCATAATGGCAACCCGGCGGCGAGGGTGGCACGCGCGCAGGCACAGCGCAGCACGCAGCAGCGAACCGGTAACTGCCGGAGCGGAGGTGGCGACGAGCCGGAGGAGGAACCTTCCGCTTTAAGTCTGCCCGCCCGCGGATCCCGCCGTCCGATCAGGAACGGGAGCGCACGAGCCGTCCGATCCTACCAGTTTTTGTCTGGGCCTGTATGTATATTTATATTACAGGTTTATTATTATGCCAAGATTTGTAGAAGAAAATGTGTGAAACTTCATTCTACATAAACAAAACTTTCAAATTGGTATTTGGAGAAAGGACAAAGTTCGCTTCAGATATTTCAAAATTACGTACGTTATATAGGAATAAAAGTATCCCATTGATTTTTTTTAATAAATCATACTCCCTATGACAAGTAATATGCGGTTTGAACGACAAGTAATACGGGTCAAGGGAGTAACATTCATGTGTTTTCGAAACACGGTTGATAGCTGTAATTATTTTAGATAAAAGAGGCATATAAATTTGTTCTTTCTCTTGGAACAAAAATCTTTATTATCTATACTATACTAAAAAAGAATATAAGGGTATCTCAAACGCTGACCCGCAAATTTGCTCCGGCATCTGTGCGCTGATAGGGGGACCAGTCTGCCGTATACTAATGCCGGAGGCTGCCATCCAACGTTGCCCGCATTCATTTCAACAACTGTTGGAACTAACCGGACAAAACTTGTGCAAACACGACATATTTCATATAAACCGAACGAACTTGGTGTAAGGATTTCATATAATCCGGATGACATTCATGCAAACACGGTGGATTTTCATTACATTTCGAACATTTAGAAAAAAAACCTATCCTACATCGGTGGTCGAGCCCTTGTCGTTCCCTTCTTGCAACCGCGTCCCCCATCCGCCATCTCCATGAGCACCGGTGATAAATGAAGGAAATATGCCCTAGAGGCAATAATAAAGTTATTATTTATTTTCTCATATCATGATAAATGTTTATTATTCATGCTAGAATTGTATTAACCGGAAACATGATACATGTGTGAATACATAGACAAACATAACGTCACTAGTATGCCTCTACTTGACTAGCTCATTAATCAAAGGTAGTTATGTTTCCTAACCATAGACATGTGTTGTCATTTGATTAACGTGATCACATCATTAGGAGAATGATGTGATTGACATGACCCATTCAGTTAGCCTAACATTTGATCGTTTAGTATGTTATTGCTTTCTTCATGACTTATACATGTTCCTGTAACTATGAGATTATGCAAATCCCGTTTAGCGGAGGAACACTTTGGGTGCTACCAAACGTCACAACGTAACTGGGTGATTATAAAAGAGTACTACAGGTGTCTCCAAAGGTACATGTTGGGTTGGCGTATTTCGAGATTAGGTTTTGTCACTCCGATTGTCGGAGAGGTATCTCTGGGCCCTCTCGGTAATGCACATCACTATAAGCCTTGCAAGCAATGTAGCTAATGAGTTAGTTACGGAATGATACATTATGTAACGAGTAAAGAGACTTGCCAGTAACGAGATTGAACTAGGTATTGGATACCGACGATCAAATCTCGGGCAAGTAACATACCGATGACAAAGGAAACAACGTATGTTGTTATGCGGTTTGACCGAGAAAGATCTTCGTAGAATATGTAGGAGCCAATATGAGCATCCAGGTTCCGCTATTGGTTATTGACCGAGAATAGTTCTAGGTCATGTCTACATAGTTCTCGAACCCGTAGGGTCCGCACGCTTAACGTTACGATGACAGTTTTATTATGAGTTTATAAGTTTTGATGTACCGAAGTTTGTTCGGAGTCCCGGATGTGATCACGGACATGACGAGGAGTCTCTAAATGGTCGAGACATAAAGATTGATATATTTGACGACTATATTCGGACACCGGAAGTGTTCCGGGTGATTTCGGAGAAAACCGGAGTGTCGGAGGGGTTACCGGAACCCCCCGGGAAAGTATTGGGCCTTAATGGGCCTGAGGGGAGAGAGAGGGCAGCAGCCCAGGAGGTGGCGCGCCCCCTCCCATGGGGAGTCCGAATTGGACTAGGGGAGGGGGGCGCGGCCCCTCTTTCCCTCTCCCTCTCCCTCTCTTTCCTTCCCCCTTCCTCCTTCCTAGTGGGACTAGGAAAGGGAATCCTACTCCCACTAGGAGGAGGACTCCCCCCTCCTTGGCGCGCCCCCTAGGGCCGGCCGGCCTCCCCCCTTGCTCCTTTATATACGGGGGCAGGGGGGCACCCTAGGACACACAAGTTGATCTTCAAGATCGTTCCTTAGCCGTGTGCGGTGCCCCCCTCCACCATATTCCACCTCGGTCATATCGTCGCGTAGTTTAGGCGAAGCCCTGCGCCGGTAGAACATCATCATCGTCACCACGCCGTCGTGCTGACGGAACTCATCCCCGACACTTTGCTGGATCGGAGTCCAGGGATCGTCATCGAGCCGAACGTGTGCTGAACTCGGAGGTGCCGTACGTTCGGTACTTGGATCGGTCGGATCGTGAAGACGTACGACTACATCAACTGCGTTGTCATAACGCTTCCGCTTATGGTCTACGAGGGTACGTGGACAACACTCTTCCCTCTCGTTGCTATGCATCACCATGATCTTGCGTGTGCGTAGGAATTTTTTTGAAATTACTACGTTCCCCAACAGTGGCATCTGACCCTGGTTTTATGCGTAGATGTCATATGCATGAGTAGAACACAAGTGAGTTGTGGGCGATACAAGTCATACTGCTTACCAGCATGTCATACTTTGGTTCGGCGGTATTGTGAGATGAAGCGGCCCGGACCAACATTACGCGTACGCTTACGCGAGACTGGTTTCACCGTTACGAGCACTTGTGCTTAAAGGTGGCTGGCGGGTGTCTGTCTCTCTCACTTTAGCTGAATCGAGTGTGGCTACGCCCGGTCCTTGCGAAGGTTAAAACAACACTAACTTGACGAACTATCGTTGTGGTTTTGATGCGTAGGTAAGAACGGTTCTTACTAAGCCCGTAGCAGCCACGTAAAATTTGCAACAACAAAGTAGAGGACGTCTAACTTGTTTTTGCAGGGCATGTTGTGATGTGATATGGTCAAGACGTGATGCTATATTTTATTGTATGAGATGATCATGTTTTGTAACCGAAGTTATCGGCAACTGGCAGGAGCCATATGGTTGTCACTTTATTGTATGAAATGCAAATGCCCTGTAATTGCTTTACTTTATCACTAAGCGGTAGCGATAGTCGTAGAAGCAATAGATGGCGTAACGACAACGATGCTACGATGGAGATCAAGGTGTCGCGCCGGTGATGATGGTGATCACGACGGTGCTTCGAAGATGGAGATCACAAGCACAAGATGATGATGGCCATATCATATCACTTATATTGATTGCATGTGATGTTTATCCTTTATGCACCTTATCTTGCTTTGATTGACGGTAGCATTTTAAGATGATCTCTCACTAAATTATCAAGAAGTGTTCTCCCTGAGTATGCACCGTTGCGAAAGTTCTTCGTGCTGAGACACCACGTGATGATCGGGTGTGATAGGCTCTACGTTCAAATACAACGGGTGCAAAACAGTTGCACGCGCGGAATACTCAGGTTAAACTTGACGAGCCTAGCATATAACAGATATGGCCTCGGAACACGGAGACTGAAAGGTCGAGCGTGAATCATATACTCCCTCCGTCTCAAAATTTTTGTCTTAGATTTGTCTAAATACGGATGCATCAAGTCACATTTTAGTATTAGGTACATCCGTATCTAAACAAATCTAAGACAAGAATTTTGGGACGGAGGGAGTAGTAGATATGATCAACATATTGATGTTCACCGTTGAAACTACTCCATCTCACGTGACGATCGGACATGGTGTAGTTGATATGGATCACGTAATCACTTAGAGGATTAGAGGGATGTCTATCTAAGTGGGAGTTCTTAAGTAATATGATTAATTGAACTTAAATTTATCGTGAACTTAGTACCTGATAGTATTTTGCTTGTCTATGTTTGTTGTAGATAGATGGCTCGTGCTGTTGTTCCGTCGAATTTTAATGCGTTCCTTGAGAAAGCAAAGTTGAAAGATGATGGTAGCAATTACACGGACTGGGTCCGTAACCTGAGGATTATCCTCATTGCTGCACAGAAGAATTACGTCCTGGAAGCACCGCTGGGTGCCAGGCCTGCTACTGATGCAACTAACGATGTTAAGAACATCTGGCAGAGCAAAGCTGATGACTACTCGATAGTTCAGTGTGCCATGCTTTACGGCTTAGAACCGGGTCTTCAACGACGTTTTGAACGTCATGGAGCATATGAGATGTTCCAAGAGTTGAAGTTAATATTTCAAGCAAATGCCCGGATTGAGAGATATGAAGTCTCCAATAAGTTCTATAGCTGCAAGATGGAGGAGAATAGTTCTGTCAGTGAACACATACTCAAAATGTCTGGGTATAATAATCACTTGATTCAACTGGGAGTTAATCTTCCTAATGATAGTGTCGTTGACAAAATTCTTCAATCACTGCCACCAAGCTACAAGAGCTTTGTGATGAACTATAATATGCAAGGGATGGACAAGACTATTCCCGAGCTCTTCGCAATGCTAAAAGCCGCGGAGTTAGAAATCAAGAAGGAGCATCAAGTGTTGATGGTCAACAAGACCACCAGTTTCAAGAAAAAGGGCAAAGGGAAGAAGAAGGGGAACTTTAAGAAGAACAACAAACAAGTTGCTGCTCAAGAGAAGAAACCCAAGTCTGGACCTAAGCCTGAGACTGAGTGCTTCTACTGCAAGCAGACTGGACACTGGAAGCGGAACTGCCCCAAGTATTTGGCGGATAAGAAGGATGGCAAAGTGAACAAAGGTATATGTGATATACATGTTATTGATGTGTACCTTACTAATGCTCGCAGTAGTACCTGGGTATTTGATACTGGTTCTGTTGCTAATATTTGCAACTCGAAACAGGGACTACGGATTAAGCGAAGATTGGCTAAGGACGAGGTGACGATGCGCGTGGGAAATGGTTCCAAAGTCGATGTGATCGCGGTCGACACACTACCTCTACATCTACCATCGGGATTAGTTTTAGACCTAAATAATTGTTATTTGGTGCCAGCGTTGAGCATGAACATTATATCTGGATCTTGTTTGATGCGAGACGGTTATTCATTTAAATCAGAGAATAATGGTTGTTCTATTTATATGAGTAATATCTTTTATGGTCATGCACCCTTGAAGAGTGGTCTATTTTTATTGAATCTCGATAGTAGTGATACACATATTCATAGTGTTGAAACCAAAAGATGCAGAGTTGATAATGATAGTGCAACTTATTTGTGGCACTGCCGTTTAGGTAATATCGGTGTAAAGCGCATGAAGAAACTCCATACTGATGGGCTTTTGGAATCACTTGATTATGAATCACTTGGTACTTGCGAACCGTGCCTCATGGGCAAGATGACTAAAACGCCGTTCTCCGGAACTATGGAGCGAGCAACTGATTTGTTGGAAATCATACATACTGATGTTTGTGGTCCAATGAATGTTGAGGCTCGCGGCGGGTATCGTTATTTTCTCACCTTCACAGATGATTTGAGCAGATATGGGTATATCTACTTAATGAAACACAAGTCTGAAACATTTGAAAAGTTCAAAGAATTTCAGAGTGAAGTGGAAAATCATCGTAACAAGAAAATAAAATTTCTACGATCTGATCGTGGAGGAGAATATTTGAGTTACGAGTTTGGTTTACATTTGAAACAATGCGGAATAGTTTCGCAACTCACGCCACCCGGAACACCACAACGAAATGGTGTGTCCGAACGTCGTAATCATACTTTACTAGATATGGTGCGATCTATGATGTCTCTTACTGATTTACCGCTATCGTTTTGGGGTTATACTTTAGAGACGGCCGCATTCACGTTAAATAGGGCACCATCAAAATCCGTTGAGACGACGCCTCATGAACTGTGGTTTGGCAAGAAACCAAAGTTGTCGTTTCTTAAAGTTTGGGGCTGCGATGCTTATGTGAAGAAACTTCAACCAGATAAGCTCGAACCCAAATCGGAGAAATGTGTCTTCATAGGATACCCAAAAGAAACTATTGGGTACACCTTCTATCACAGATCTGAGGGCAAGATTTTCGTTGCTAAATTCGGATCCTTTCTAGAGAAGGAGTTTCTCTCGAAAGAAGTGAGTGGGAGGAAATTAGAACTTGATGAGGTAACTGTACCTTCTCCCTTATTGGAAAGTGGTTCATCACAAGAACCGGTTCCTGTGACAACTACACCAATTAGTGAGGAAGCTAATGATATTGATCATGAAACTTCAGATCAAGTTTCTACTGAACCTCGTAGGTCTACCAGAGTAAGATCCGCACCAGAGTGGTACGGTAATCCTATTCTGGAGGTCATGTTACTTGACCATGAAGAACCTACGAACTATGAGGAAGCGATGATGAGCCCAGATTCCGCAAAATGGCTAGAGGCCATGAAATCTGAGATGGGATCCATGTATGAGAACAAAGTATGGACTTTGGTTGACTTGCCCGATGATCGACAAGCCATTGAGAATAAATGGATCTTTAAGAAGAAGACTGACGCTGATGGTAATGTAACTGTCTATAAAGCTCGACTTGTTGCGAATGGTTTTCGACAAGTTCAAGGGGTTGACTACGATGAGACTTTCTCACCCGTAGAGATGCCTAAGTCTATCCGAATCATGTTAGCAATTGCTGCATTTTATGATTATGAAATATGGCAAATGGATGTCAAAACTGCATTCTTGAATGGATTTCTGGAAGAAGAGTTGTATATGATGCAACCAGAAGGTTTTGTTGATCCTAAGGGAGCTAACAAAGTGTGCAAGCTCCAGCGATCAATTTATGGTCTGGTGCAAGCCTCTTGGAGTTGGAATAAATGCTTTGATAGTGTGATCAAAGCATATGGTTTTATACAGACTTTTGGAGAAGCCTGTATTTACAAGAAAGCGAGTGGGAGCTCTGTAGCATTTCTGATATTATATGTGGACGACATATTGTTGATTGGAAATGATATAGAATTTCTGGATAGCATAAAAGGATACTTGAATAAAAGTTTTTCAATGAAAGACCTCGGTGAAGCTGCTTACATATTGGGCATCAAGATCTATAGAGATAGATCAAGACACTTGATTGGACTTTCACAATGCACATACCTTGATAAAGTTTTGAAAAAGTTCAATATGGATTAGGCAAAGAAAGGGTTCTTGCCCGTGCTACAAGGTGTGAAATTGAGTTAGACTCAATGCGCGACCACAGCAGAAGATAGAGAGAAAATGAAAGATGTTCCCTATCATGTATGCAATGCTGTGTATGCAATGCTGTGTACCAGACCTGAGGTGTGCTTAGCAATAAGTTTGGCAGGAAGGTACCAAAGTAATCCAGGAGTGGATCACTGGACAGCGGTCAAGAACATCCTGAAATACCTGAAAAGGACTAAGGATATGTTTCTCGTATATGGAGGTGACAAATGAAGGAAATATGCCCTAGAGGCAATAATAAAGTTATTATTTATTTCCTCATATCATGATAAATGTTTATTATTCATGCTAGAATTGTATTATCCGGAAACATGATACATGTGTGAATACAACATCATTAGGAGAATGATGTGATTGACTTGACCCATTCCGTTAGCCTAGCACTTGATCGTTTAGTATGTTGCTATTGCTTTCTTCATGACTTATACAAAGTTCCTACAACTATGAGATTATGCAACTCCTGTTTACCGGAGGAACACTTTGGGTGCTACCAAACGTCACAACGTAAATGGGTGATTATAAAGGAGTACTACAGGTGTCTCCAAAGGTACATGTTGGGTTGGCGTATTTCAAGATTAGGTTTTGTCACTCCGATTGTCGGAGAGGTATCTCTGGGCCCTCTCGGTAATGCACATCACTATAAGCCTTGCAAGCAATGTAGCTAATGAGTTAGTTACGGAATGATACATTACGTAACGAGTAAAGAGACTTGCCAGTAACGAGATTGAACTAGGTATTGGATACCGACGATCAAATCTCGGGCAAGTAACATACCGATGACAAAGGGAACAACGTATGTTGTTATGCGGTTTGACCGATAAAGATCTTCGTAGAATATGTAGGAGCCAATATGAGCATCCAGGTTCCGCTATTGGTTATTGACCGAGAATAGTTCTAGGTCATGTCTACATAGTTCTCGAACCCGTAGGGTCCGCACGCTTAACGTTACGATGACAGTTTTATTATGAGTTTATAAGTTTTGATGTACCGAAGTTTGTTCGGAGTCCCGAATGTGATCACGGACAAGACGAGGAGTCTCAAAATGGTCGATACATAAAGATTGATATATTGGACGACTATATTCGGACACCGGAAGTGTTCCGGGTGATTTCGGAGAAAACCGGAGTGCCGAAGGGGTTACCGGAACCCCCCGGGGAAGTATTGGGCCTTAGTGGGCCTGAGGGGAGAGAGAGGGCAGCAGCCCAGGAGGTGGCGCGCCCCCTCCCATGGGGAGTCCGAATTGGACTAGGGGAGGGGGGCGCGGCCCCTCTTTCCCTCTCCCTCTCTTTCCTTCCTCCTTCCTCCTTCCTAGCGGGACTAGGAAAGGGGAGTCCTACTCCCACTAGGAGGAGGACTCCCCCCTCCTTGGTGCGCCCCCTAGGGCCGGCCGGCCTCCCCACTTGCTGCTTTATATACGGGGGCAGGGGGGCACCCTAGGACACACAAGTTGATCTTCAAGATCGTTCCTTAGCCGTGTGCGGTGCCCCCCTCCACCATATTCCACCTCGGTCATATCGTCGCGTAGTTTAGGTGAAGCCCTGCGCCGGTAGAACATCATCATCTTCACCACGCCGTCGTGCTGACGGAACTCATCCCCGGCACCCTGCTGGATCGGAGTCCGGGGATCGTCATTGAGCTGAACGTGTGCTGAACTCGGAGGTGCCGTACGTTCGGTACTTGGATCGGTCGGATCGTGAAGACGTACGACTACATCAACCGCGTTGTCATAACGCTTTCGCTTACGGTCTACAAGGGTACGTGGACAACACTCTCCCCTCTCGTTGCTATGCATCACCATGATCTTGCGTGTGCATAGGAATTTTTTTGAAATTACTACGTTCCTCAACAATAAACTCGATGAAGTGAAGGGGCGGTCTTCGACGAAGAATAGTAGAGCATGGCAGACGGACCAACCCACATGGGACACAAGGCTCTGTCACCTCCCATGCCTACTCATCCTTGAAGGAGTCCGCGCCTTGTCCATTGCCGGTGGACGTGAGGTCCACGATGGAAATGGAGGCGCCGACGCTCCCGTCGTTCCACTGGGCCGTTAGAAAGTTCATCGACGGCGCGTAGGACGCACATCTGACATTTTTCTCGTCCGCGATCGCCTGTAGCTGCGCGTCGACGGCGGCCTGTTCCTGGCGAGTAGCGGCTTGAGCGCGGGTGGCCTCATAGATCACACACTACTCCGCGACGAAGTTGGAGTTCGTCACGGCCATGGCTGCCACGGCCTACTCGCTCACGCGCTCGCCGTCGATTTGGCCCTCCGCCAGTCGGTGTTGCTCGAGGAGGAATAGGTTGTACCGTTGTTCCTCTTGCGCCTGCTGAAACACCAACATAGGCGCCGACGCAGGCTATGTCGTGGGAACGATTCCGACAATAATAAGGGATAGGGTAACGGAGCATGATCTATTGAGATGCAAATGGGTGACACGGTGGTTTTAGCGAGTTTGGGCCTCTCACGGTGGAGATAACCACCCTACGTCTTGTGCTCCGGAGAGGCTTTGTTTATCTGTCATGAACACGGGGTTACATGGTGTATTTGAGAGATAGGGGAGAATGGATCTCCCTGCCTGAGCTAAATGGTGAGAAAGAGAGAGAGGTGGAAGAAAGAGCCTGCTCGTTGTAATGCTGAGTGACTCCTGGTCTTCGGTAGGTTGAGTCATTCTCTGGATGGTCGAGTGACAGTAGGTAGGAAGACCTTCTAGGGTAATGACCTTGGGTAGGACATATAGGTCAGGCCTATGACCCTACCCTAGGTTTGTATCCTCATCAAGCTGCTCCTCCGGCATTGCGGCATTGAAGTGCGCTTGCACTTGCTCCACGGTGAAGCCGGCATGCACAGGTGCGGGCTCCAGTGCAGTGTCGTTGGAGCTCGTCTCCATCGTGGCGTCATCCAAGTCGCCGGAGACCTCGGGCAAGCTGGTCGGCATGACGCCCTTGATCCGCCTAGCACGACGCTCTTCCAGGCGGCCACAAGGGCAGCCACCTCGTGCTCCATCTCCGTGGAAAGGCTCTCCCACAGAGTGTTGCCGCCTGTAGTCATGGCAGATGTGGTGCAAGCAGAGAGGATGTGGAGCGGCTTGCGTTGTGGCGTGAAGTTAGCCGGGTGTGGTCACCTTTAAATAGCAGATTCTGGTGACGTTAGGCATTCAGGTGCGTGAATGTGCGGCGCCGGAGTGGGTATCTCGGCCGGCGAGCCTACTTAATGGCAGCATATTGACGGACATGGCATTGAACGGGCATGATAGATACCCGTCACGTCCCGTCTAGTAACGTGTCTTTGGCATTGAACACGCGCGACACCAGGAACGCATGGCGGGCTGCGCCCTTGGCTGACGCCCCATTCAAAGGTGGAGCCAGTGAGAGGTCACGTCCAGTCTGGGCCAGCGCCAATATGGAGCGGCCGCTCTACAGTGGCATGAAAGCGGGCAGCTAGCGCTTGTCGGGAACGCACGCGGGCAAGGAGGGGAGGGTTTTGGGTGGCCTTGGTGTCAGAAGCAGGCATGGGTGCTGTCTGGACGCCCCGCTGACCGATGCAGGACCGCATTGGATGGCACAACACGTCTGGGCTGCGTGGTCCGGATGGTTGCGGACGATTTGAGAGCCAGCGTTGAAGATGCCCTAAGGTTCCATCTTTTACTTTTATTTCCATCAACTCTTTGTTCAACTTTCTATATGATATAATAATCATCTTAATTTACTTACCTTCAGAACTAATTTCATTTTAGTTTAGTTACCAAACTTCTGATCAAATTATAAGGTAAATTATAAATAGGATTGATAAACATTTATTTGCACAATCATATTAACATAGACAAGTATCAGAAGATAGCATATTAGAATATTTATATCCCGTTACAATGTTACGTGTAGTTAAAATATGACCTTCGTTGGGGGTGCAAAAAACATATCTTTTTTGGAGAGTATACATGGGTCCTGCAATGGCATTAAGGAAAAGAGAGTTTGCAGTTAATGAGGAAAACGGGACCTAAAAGCCATACAAAGCATGATTAATTAAAGAAAGTAACATAAAGATGGAAGACATGACCTGCTATGATTTCTCTCATTTTATATGGCTAGTAGAAGAGGGTCTGGTCATCTCACACTACAAGCCGTCTAATCAATCAGAGAACAAGTGCGCGTGAGCCCTTTTCATACTCGGAAGCTCTCATTTCATCGTGCTTTAAAAAAATCTAGATCAACTTAAACATCAAACCTTCGCTTGGAGATGACAATTGTAATTTTTTTAAGGCAACTTGTGTTGGTTGAGGAAGCCAAATTCATTTAGCAAGAATGACAAATCCGTCTACCGTCTTAGTTCAGCTTTTTGGCAGAATTTACCGTGCATAATCTAAATTTGTCTTCCTCATGACAATATGAATGCCATAAAAAACATTTGATTTGCCATCGCCTTCCTGTAAACTTCAGCTAAATAGCATTGCCGAAAAAGTAGAGGCATGCAGAAAAAAGTACAATAAGTTATTTCGAAGGCTTTTTCTTCAAGTGTTTTCTTCCCTTCCCCTTGGCGGCTAGAGCAAAATCTCCCCTTGAAGCTTCGCCTGCGAGCCCATGGATTCACAAATTCGCCCCACTGCTTGCCGCTCTGGCGGCCGGTGACGGGGAGGGGAATCCCAATGCATTCGCTCCCACTAGTAGTTTAGGTTAGGGTACTTTAGTTCTTGCGGGTGCGGCACTCGGGTGGATGACGACGCTTCTTCTTCAAGTTTCTCTTCAGGGGCTCTGATCCATCTCGACTTCGTCCATCCTAACATAGTCGGTGGAGCACTAGTGTAGGTTCCTACCGTCTCCTTGGGGCGGTGAGGACAAGTTTTCTTGTTGTGTCCGCGCTACTCCGAGATTTGGTGTCAGTTGCTTCAGGTCTATTCAAGGGTTCAATGGCGATGGCTGCGTGTTTTAGGGCACGAGCCAAAGTGCCCCAATTTGTCCCGATGTTCACAAAATGGAGGTGAGTTCAAGGAAGAACACGACCAACACGACGGACAATAGGGGGAAACGGGAAACGAGGAGAAACCACAAGAGGAACACTCAAGAACAAGTCCAATCACACATCCACTAGACTAACAAGCAAATAAGATCCACAAGGTACATGAATAATCAAAGGGAACAAAGATACAAGGTAGAGTTCATCCCAAATCCAAGAGGAGATGCGGTCTTGATGATCTAGATGGATCCTTCCCCAAAAGGGGTCTTGATATCCACTAGGGATCTTCTCTCTCAAGAGGAATCACGCAAGGGGAGATACATGAGTGTCGTATTTCGGGCTCTGCAAACCTTGGATAGATTCGAGCTCTGGGGTGCATGCGAAGAACTCAACCGCTCCAGTCTGCCTATTCGCTAATCTCACAGCCTAGCTCGACGAACTGGAAGGAAAGGGGACAAGGCAGTTTACCCAGGTTCGGGCCACCTTACGGTGTAAAACCCTACTCCTGCTTTGTGGTGGATTGACCTTGATGGGCTGAGGATGAACTAGTACAGTGGAAGAACGACCTCACGAGGTGAGTTCTTGAGCTGGCGGGGAAGAGGATGATCTGAATGATCCGTCCCTCTCTACGGTGGTGGCTAGGTCCTATTTATAGTGGCCTTGGTCCTCTTCCCACAAAATGGAGGTAGGAAGGGATCCCACAACGGCCAAATTCGAAAGGAGACAACTAGTACATGTTATCCTGACAAAAGTAGCCTTCGCCTGCAAAGCCTCTGGTCGTGACGCCGTGGTGGGCTTGGTGATGACCTCCGTCGTGCTGCCCTGGTGGTCTTGGTCTTGTTGCATGGGAATGGAAACCTTTGGCTGATTTCTCGAGACTCTACGCCTGCGCTTGCCTCCTTAGCACCAAAGGGGAAACTGCTGTCCTGCGCCCGCTGGCGCCCTCCTGGCCTTTGTCGTCATGGCTCACGTCATCCAAACCTCGCGAGGTGAAGCTTGCATAGAAATCTCCGCTCCTCGGGAGTCAGCCAGTCTGGGTACCCCCGTTCCCAGAATGTTGACAATGAGCTAAGCTCCAATATCTAGATCTAATATTAGCTATCCCCAAATGAAGGAGGAGTATATATATAGTCCTAGGCAATGAAGGAGTAAGGAGGGGTGTAACTGTAAATACATGGGCAAACACAACAACTGCACACAGGCAGCCCCGTGTGCACGGGGTAAGCGGAGCCTGTTGAACATGTATTTACGTATGTAGGTCCGAGTTTTGTATGCTGCACCTGTACTGTCTCTCTCCCCATGTATCTACTTGTATCCTGGGAGACAAGATACCAGTCGCACCCCTTATACCTATATATGCGCCTAGTGCACGATCAATGAGAATATCGATGCACACAATCAAAATTTACATGGTATCAGATATCGTATCGGTCCTTTCCTGATCACTTCCGCAACCCTAAGCCGCTGCCGCCCCCACCACCTCCCCACGCCACTGCCTCCCCCTCCTATAGTCGTGCCTTCCACCACCCGCCGCGCCGCCCCTCTTGCCGCGCCGCCGCCTCCCCTCTGAACCCTAGCCGCCACCTCTCCCAATCTCCACGCGCGTCGCCACCATGTCCTTGAGCGCCTCAACCTACTCCAACCCCTTCACCGGGCCGGACCCCACTGACATCCGCGACATCAACATCCATGACCGTGTTCCCGTGGTCCTCGATGCCACGACTCCATGTACTTTGCGTGGAAGACTTATTTCTCGCTCCTCTTCCGCGAGAATAATCTCGTGGATCATGTTGACGGCACCATCGACTCTCGCGCCATAGTGGGCAAATCCAAGTGGACCGTAATCGAAGCTACGCTCATCCGGTGGTTCTTCACCACCATCTCCAAGGACCTGTTTCACACGGTCGTGAGCGATGGTGATGACGCCCATGTTGTGTGGGTCAAGCTCAACGACCACTTCACCGACAACAAGCTTCAACGTCGTGTTTTTATGCAGCAGGAATTTTTTTGACTGTCATCAGGATGATCAGTCCATCGATGACTACTGCCGCCGCCTCAAGACGTTGTCAGATGAACTCCGTGATATCGGCGAAAAGGTTGATGACGACCTCCTCCTCAACATGCTCATTGCCAGCCTCAATGAGGACTTCGGCAATGCCGCCGCCAACCTCACCTTGATGCCGGAGCTCTCCTTCCCCAAGTTTGTGGCGTACTTGTGGTTGGAGGAGCGTCGGATGAAGGGGGTGAAGAAGCGCGTGCAACACCATGCCCTCGCCGCCGGTACCTCTCGCGGTGCCCCGCGACAGCAGCCGTCGCCCCCTGTGCCCCCGGGGTTCTACCCCCTCTCGCCCGCGGCCCCCGCCCCTCCCGCTGCTCCCCAGCAGCAGCCGCAGGCCACGGGCGGCTACGGCGCCGCTCCCGTGCCTGCTTATGGTGGGTTCTACCCGCCCCAGGTGCCACCGCCGTGGGATCCCGTCTTTCTCGCCGCCCTGCACTCGGCTCCGTCACCTAGCAACTATGGTGGCGGAGGTGACTGGTACATGGACTTGGGCGCCACTGCTCATATGGCATCTCATCCCGGTAACCTCACGTCTTCCACTCCCGTTCATACTCCCACTCGCATCACCGTTGGTAATGGTTCCTCTTTACCCATTACACATGTCGGTCATATGTCGTTTCCTTCTACTTCCACTCCGATTAACATGTCTAATGTTCTTATCTCTCCTGACTTACTCACAAACCTTGTATCTATTTGCTGCCTTGCTCGTGAGAATCATATTACTGTCGAATTTGACGATGTTGGCTTTTCTGTGAAGGACACCCGTACATGGATGGTACTCCACCGATGTGATAGCCCCGACGAGCTCTACCCAGTGCATCCCTCCACCACCATCGCCATCCATCCAGCCGCCCTCGCCGCTAGTGTCAACCTTTGGCACGCTCGTCTCGGTCGTCCCAACACCACAGTTTTGTGTCAGATTCTTCAGAGTTTTTTATTCTCATGTAATAAGGTTGACAACCATACTTGTGAGGCATGCCGCCTTGGCAAGCACGTTCATCTTCCCTTTAGCGAGTCTACAAACATTTCCACTTTTCCATTTCAGTTATTGCGTAGTGATGTTTGGACGTCCCCGATTGCAAGCAACACGGGCTATCTATACTATTTGGTGATATTGGATGATTTTTCTCATTATGTGTGGACTTTTCCTCTCCGTCGCAAGTCCGACGCCCTCGCCACACTCACCGCATTTTATTCCTACGTCACCACACAGTTCGGTCGCTCCTTGCCCTACAAACTGACAACGGGAAAGAGTTTCACAACGTCGCCGTCCGTAACCTCCTCGCTTCTCACAGCACCATCTTTCGCCTCACTTGTCCTTACACATCCCAGCAAAATGGCCGAGCCGAGCGTGTCATTCGCACTCTTAATGACTACGTCCGCATGTTGCTCTTCCACTCCAACGTGCCCCCTCGGTTCTGGCCGGATGCTCTTGCCACCGCCAGCCTCTTCATTAACATCCGCTCGTGCCGCCCTCGCTGGAACTATGCTCCTCACCAGCTCCTCTTTGGTGCGGCCCCATCTTATGATGGCCTTCGCATCTTCGGGTGTCTTTGTTATCATAGCACCGCGTCCACCACTCATCACAAACTCGTTCCCCGGTCGGTTCCTTGCATCTTTCTCGATTACCCTCCCAACACCAAAGGTTACCGATGCTATGATCCAGTGTCCCACCGTGTTTATACATCACGTCATCTGTACTTTGATGAGCTGGTGTTCCCTTTTCAGCAGGTACTGTCCCTCCCTGTGCAGACTTCAGCGCCTCCCGCGGCTCGACTCGCCCCTGCCACCACCTCTGGTGGGCCTCCCCCTTCACCGAGAAGTGCCCCGCGTCCTCAGGTGAGGCCGCCCCCTCGGGCGCCCCCACCAACGAAGCCTCCGGCGCCCCCTCGGGTGCCCCCGCCGCCATGGTCTCCGCCTCGATGTCATCGGAGATCGACTCGACCTCCTCATCGCCGGTCTCCCCTTCGGCTTCGCCGGCGATGGCTACACCCCTCACCGGTGTGGTCACTCGGGCCCGAACTGGGACGTTTCGTCCTAACACATGCTACACCTCCGACGAGTATGATAACCCGCAAGTATAGGGGATCGCAACAATTTTCGAGGGTAGAGTATTCAACCCAAATTTATTAACACAAGGGGAGCCAAAGAATATTCTCAAGTATTAGCAGCTGAGTTGTCAATTCAACCACACCTTAAAGACTTAATATCTGCAGCAAAATATTTAGTAGCAAAGTAGTATGGAAGTAACAGTAACAGTGGCAAAAGTAACAGTAGTAGTTTTGTAGCAATCGTAACAGTGCAATGGAAAAGTAACTAAGCAAAGATCAATATGAAACGAGTTCATAGGCAATGGATCAAAGATGGATAATTATGTCAGATGGCATTCATCATGCAATAGTTATAACATAGGGAGACACAGAACTGCTCCAATTCATCAATATAATGTAGGCATGTATTTCGAATATAGTCATACATGCTTATGGAAAAGAACTTGCATGACATATTTTGTCCTACCCTCCCGTGGTAGTGGGGTCCTATTGGAAACTAAGGGATATTAAGGCCTCCATTTAATATACCAGACCAAGGCATTAGCACTTAGTGAATACATGAACTCCTGAAACTACGGTCATCACCGGGAAGTGTCCCGACGATTGTCACTCCGGGGTTGCCGGATCATAACACGTAGTAGATGACTATAACTTGCAATATAGGATCAAGAACACAAATATATTCATGAAAACATAATAGGTTCAGATATGTAATCATGGCACTCGGGCCCTAGTGACAAACATTAGGCATAGCAACATCAATCTTAGAACATAGTGGATACTAGGGATCAAACCCTAACAAAACTAACTCGATTACATGGTAAATCTCATACAACCCATCACTGTCTAGCAAGCCTACGATGGGATTACTCACACATGGCGGTGAGCATCATGAAATTGGTGATAGAGGATGGTTGATGATGACGAAGGCGACAGATTCCCCTCTCCGGAGCCCCAAACGGACTCCAGATCCGCCCTCTCGAGGAAGAATAGGGTTGGCGGTGGCTCCGTATCGTAAAATGCAATGAATCCTTCTCTCCGATTTTTTTCTCCCCAAACGTGAATATATGGAGTTGGAGTTGAGGTCGGTGGAGGTCCAGGGGGGCCACAAGGACGGAGGGCACGCCCCCACCCTTGTGGCCAGGGTGTGGGTCCCCTTCAGTTGATTCTTTCGCCAATATTTTTTATTAATTCCAAAAATCATCTCTATGAAGTTTCAGGTCATTCCAAGAACTATTTCTGCACAAAAATAACACCATGGCAATTTTGCTGAAAACATCATCAGTCTGGGTTAGTTCCACTCAAATCATGCAAGTTAGAGTCCAAAACAAGGGCAAACAAGTTTGGAAAAGTAGATATGATGGAGGCGTATCAACTTCCCCAAGCTTAATCCATTGCTTGTCCTTAGGAAATTCAGTTGACAGAGTGAAAGTGATAAAGAAAAACAATTACAAACTGATCTTGTTGTTGAAATATGCAAAGCCAACATTCAAGTTTTCAGCAAAGATTATGAACTAACCATATTCACAATAACATTTATGTCTCACATTTACTCATATCAAATGCATAATCAACTAACGAGCAATAATAATAAATCTCAGATGACAACACTTTCTCAAAACAATCATGATATGGTATAACAAGATGGTATCTCGCTAGACCTTTCTGAGACCGCAAAACATAAATGCAGAGCACCCCTGAAGATCAAGGACTGACTAGACATTGTAATTCATGGTAAAAGAGATCCAGTCATAGTCATACTCAATATAAATTAATAGCAACACATACAAATGACAATGGTGCTCTCTAACTGGTGCTTTTTATAAGAGGATGATGACTCGGCAATAAAAGTAAATAGATAGGTCCTTCGCAGAGCGAAGCAGAGACTTGTAGAGGTGCCAGAGCTCCAGTTTTCAAAACAAAGATAAGTAATATTTTGAGCGGTATGCTTTCATTGTCAACATAACAAGCAAGAGATCTCGGTATCTTCCCTGCTACATACATTATAGGTGGTTCCCAAACAGAATGATAAAGTTTATACTCCCCCACCACCAACAAGCACAGTCCACGGCTGGTCCGAAACAACAGGTACCGTCCAACTAACAACAGTCCTGGGGGAGTTTCGTTTGCAATTATTTTGATTTGATTTTAGCATGGGACTGGGCATCTCAGTTACCAGCCATTTTCTCATGAATGATGTGCGGATTCCACTCATCATGAGAATAACCCACCTAGCATGGAAGATATTGACAACCCTAGTTAGTACATGAGCGATTCGAGCATACAAAACAGATTATCATTTGAACGTTTAGAGTTTGGCACTTGCAAATTTACTTGAAACGGCAGGTAACTACCGCATATAGGAAGGTATGATGGACTCATATGGAACAACTTTGGGTTTATGGAAGTGGATGCACGAGCAGTATTCCCGCTTAGTACAAGTGATGACTAGAAAGAGACTGGGAAGCGACCAACTAGAGAGCGACAACAGTCATAAATATGCATTGAGATTAACCAACATTGAATGCAAGCATGAGTAGGATATAAATCACCATGAACATAAATATCGTAGAGGCTATGTTGATTTTGTTTGAACTACATGCATGAATATGTGCCAAGTCAAGCCACTCAAATCATTCAAAGTAGGATACCATCCTATCATACTACATCACAACCATTTTAATTTCCATGTTGGCATGCAAGGTAAACCATTATAAACTCCTAGCTAATTAAGCATGGCATGAGTAACTACAATCTCTAATTGTCATTGCAAACATATTTCATTCATAATAGGCTGAACCAGGAACGATGAACTAATCACATTTACGAAAACAAGATATGTTGAGTTCATACCAGCTTTTCCTCATCTCAATCATTTCATCATATATCGTCATTATTGCCTTTCACTTGCATGACCGAACGGTGTGGATAATAATAATAGTGCACGTGCATTGGACTAAGCTGGAATATGCAAATATTCATTCGAAGGAGAAGACAAGGTAATATGGGCTCTTTGTTAGATCAACAATAATGCATATGAGAGCCACTCCACATTTTCATCATGGTCTTCTCCTCTCGACCCCAAAGAAAGGAATGTTTTTTCAAAGAACACACTGAAATATTTTTGGAGTTTTTATTTTTCTGAAGAAAGTAAAACAAGAACGAGAAAAACTATTTACACGGGAAAGCTCCCAACAAGCAAAATAAGAACAAGAAATCTTTTTGGGTTTTCTTTTAATATTACAACTAAGCATGCATAGAAGGTAAACTAACTACAACTAATTTTTTTGTCTTTCTTAAGGTTCTTCAAACACACAAGAAGAAAGCAGGAAAAAGAAATAAACTAACATGGATAATACAATGAAAAAAATATGAACAACGACAACTGAAATGAGTGTGTGAACATGAATGTAATGTCGGTGAGAAATACGTACTCCCCCAAGCTTAGGCTTTTGGCCTAAGTTGGTCTAAGGCCACGGCTAGCCTGGCGGATATCCAAAGTCGTAGTCGGGGTTGTACTGAGATGCAGCAGCTACTGCCTGAAGGGCTGCAGCATGGAGGCGAGCGGCCTCCGACTCCCTCTCATACTTGTTTGCCTCCTCTCTAGTTATAAAATATCTCCCATTTACCTGAAAGTTAAAGAAGGCAGGCGTAGGAAGGGTAATATGGACGGCACATCGTCTGTCAAAGATTAATCGGTACTGGAGGGACTGTCCGTTCCTCTCAAGAAACTGGTAGCATACCACAGCATTATAATCAAGAAAAGCACATGGCAACTCAATATCATACCCTCTTATGGGTATGCCCAAATAATTAGCTAAACGAGTTGCATAAATCCCACCAAATAAATCTTCATCTTTATCATTAAGATGTAACCTCATTGCAATAATAGCCCCCAAGTTATATCGCTTATCACCTAACACTGCACACTTAAGGACACTAAGATCTGGAACACAAAGGTGGCAATGCTCATGCTTATCGTTAATGCATCTACCTATAAAGAGAGCAAAATAATGTATGGCAGGAAAGTCAATGCTCCCTATAGTGGCTTGTGTGATATTTCTAGTTTCTCCCACGGTGATGCTAGCAAGGAAATCATTATATTCAGATTTGTGAGGCTCACTAAGATTACCCCATTGTGGAATTTTGCGTGCATCGCAAAAATCTTCTAAGTCCATGGTATAAGATTTATCATAGAGATCAAATAGGACAATATGAGTGTTATGCTTAGATGAAAATTTTAAACCTCTGCACAAAGGATTCAATGAGATAATAATATTGTAAGCACTTGTCTGACAAGAAGTCCTCAAGCCTGGCATTTTGTACGTATGCATCGAATTCATCCTTGGAACCTGCACGAACCATAAATTCATTCGATGGCCATTCACAAGGCTTCACTTGAGCTCCCCTTGGTGGTTCAAGGTCCGGCACACGTATCGCGAGCCTCGGTGCTTGCTTCCTTGAAGAACCACCTTGGTACATTCTCTTAGACATTTTTCTTCCTCTGAATTTTTTTTGAAATTTTTAGTGACTCAAAATAAAAGTGAACCAAACTCAACAAGATTTATAGCAACTACTCCTAGAAGTGCCTAGAGGCTATATTATGCACCAAAAATACTTTGGACCATATAAATTTGACATGCAAGCTCAAGAACAAGGTCACCACAGCAGCAAAAATTTACAATGATAAAACACTAGAACAAAAACTAATTAGACCATTGGAGGAGTCACATACCGAAGAACAATCTCCCAAAGCAGTTTTGTGAATGGAGCTTTGAGCAAGGAGATAAAAAATGGCAGCAAAATGAGCAAGAACACGAGTTTGAGCTATGGAATGATTTTTTCTGGAGGAAGGAGTGGATGGGTGCTGGAATAAGTGGAGGGGAGCCACGTGGGGCCCACAAGGACAGGGGCGCGCCCAGGGGGGTAAGGCGCACCCTCCACCCTTGTGGCCAGCTAGTGAGCCCCCTGGTGTGTGTTCAGTGCCAGAAATTCTCAAGTATTCTATAAAAAATCATACTAAATTTTCAGGGCATTTGGAGAACTTTTATTTTTGGGACATTTTTAATTGCATGGATAATTCAGAAAACAGACAGAAAATCTATTTTTGCTTTATTTAATCTAAATAACAGAAAGTAAAAGATAGGTACAGAGAGTTGTGCCTTCTAAATTCATCCATCTCATGCTCCTCAAAAGGAATCCATTAACAAGGTTGATCAAGTCTTATTAATAAACTTCTTCTAAATGACATGAAACCGGAGAATTTTCGAATAACACTAGGTTACCTCAACGGGGATATGCATGTCCCTGACAATAAGAATATTATATTTGTTTTTGACAGTAGGAAGAGGGAATTCAAAACCTCCAATAGTAATAGTTGGAAATTTTCCAATAGAATTGATATTATGGACTTGAGGTTGTTTCTTTGGAAAGTGTACCATATTCTCATTACTATTGATATGAAAAGTGACATTGCCTTTTTTGCAATCAATAACAACCCCTGCAGTATTCAATAAGGGTCTACCAAGGATAATCGACATACTGTCGTCCTCGGGAATATCAAGAATAATAAAGTCCATTAAGATAGTAACATTTGCAACCACAACAGGAACATCCTCACAAATACCGATGGGTATAGCAGTTGATTTATCAGCCATTTGCAAAGAAATTTCAGTAGGTGTCAACTTATTCAATTCAAGTCTACGATACAAAGAGAAAGACATAACACTAACACCGGCTCCAAGATCACATAAAGCAGTTTTAACATAGTTTCTTTTAATGGAGCATGGTATAGTTGGTGCCCCTGAATCTCCAAGTTTCTTTGGTATTCCACCCTTAAAAGTATAATTAGCTAGCATGGTGGAAATTTCAGCTTCTGATATCTTTCTTTTATTAGTAACAATATCTTTCGTATATTTAGCATAAGGAGGCATTTTAAGCATATCAGTCAAACGCATTCGCAAAAAGATAGGTCTAATTATTTCAGCAAAGCGCTCAAAATCCTCATCATCCTTTTCCTTGGATGGCTTAGGAGGAAAGGGCATGGGTTTCTGAACCAATGGTTCTCTTTCTTTACCATGTTTCCTAGCAACAAAGTCTCTCTTATCATAATGTTGATTCTTTGATTGTGGGTTATCAAGATCAACAGCAGGTTCAATCTCTACATCATTATCATTACTAGGTTGAGCATCAACATGAACATCATTATTAACATTATCACTAGGCTCATGTTCGTCACCTGATTGTGTCTCAGCATCAAAAATAGAAATATCATTGGGATTCTCAGGTGTGTCTATAGCAGGTTCACTATCATGCAAAGTCCTATCAGTTTTCTTTTTCTTTTTATTACTAGGACTAGGTGCATCAGTATTAATTCTCTGAGAATCTTGCTCAACTCTCTTAGGATGGCCCTCAAGATACAAAGGTTCCTGGGTCATTTTACCACCTCTAGTCATAACCCTAACAACATTATCATTATTCTTACTATTCAACTCAATGAGCAAATCATCCCATGCCTTAAGTACTTGTTCTACTTGAGTTGTAACCATGGAAGCATGTTTACTAATAAGCTTAAGATCATTAACAGTTCTATTCATATAATCATCCAAGTGGTCAAGCATGTAAGCATTACGTTTCAATTGTCTACTAACATAAGCATTGAAATTTTCTTGTTTAACAATAAAATTATCAAACTCATCCAAGCATTGACTAGCAGACTTATTATGAGGAATATCACCTTCATCAAATCTATGGAGAGAGTTTACCTCTACTACCTGTGTCGGGTTATCAAGACCATGTATTTATTTAATAGGCGGTAGATTCTTAACATCTTCAACTTTAATACCTTTTTCTTTCATAGATTTCTTTGACTCTTGCATATCTTCAAGACTGAGAAATAGAATACCCCTTTTCTTCGGAGTTGGCTTAGGAGTTGGTTCAGGAAGTGTCCAACCATTATCATTACTCAAAATATTATTCAATAGCAATTCATCTTGCTCAATAGTTTCTTTCCTTGAAAACACAACCAGCACAACTGTCCAGGTGGTCTTTGGAAGCATCGGTTAGTCCATTATAAAAGATATCAAGTATTTCATTTTTCTTGAGAGGATGACCGGGAAAGCATTAAGTAATTGGAGAAGCCTCCCCCAAGCTTGTGGGAGACTCTCTTCTTAAATTTGCACAAAATTAAATATTTCCCTTAAAGCAGCTTGTTTCTTATGAGCGGGGAAATATTTTGCAGAGTAAATCATATCCTGGGGACTACGCACACAACCAGGAGCAAGAGAATTAAACCATAACTTAGCATCGCCCTTTAATGAGCAGGGAAACAACTTACGAATATAGTAATAGCGAATTTTTTCCTCATGAGCAAATATGGTGGCTATATCATTTAATTTAGTAAGATGTGCCACAACAGTTTCAGATTCATAACCATAGAAAGGATCAGATTCAACCAAAGTAACTAACTCAGGGTCGACAGAGAATTCATAATCCTTATCAGTAACAAAGATAGGTGAAGTAGCAAAAGCGGGATCATATTTCATTCTAGCATTCAAGGATTTTTTTCTTTCAGCTTAGCTAACAGTTTCTTAAGATCCTCTCTATCATTGCAAGCAAAGAAGTCTCTAGCAGTTTCTTCATCCATAACATAACCCTCAGGTAACACATGCAATTCATATCTAGGGGGAGAATCATAATCTTCACTTTTAATAATATCACCGGTTTTAGTAATTTCATTCTTTCTAACCCTAGCAAGTTGTTCATCAAGAAATTCACCTAGTGGCACGGTATTATCAAGCATAGAAGTAGTTTAATCATAAGCATCATGCATAGCAGAAGTGGCATCATCAATAACATGCGACATATCAGAATCAATAGCAGGTGTAGGTGTCGCAAGTTTACTCAAAAATGGAGAATCAAGTGCAGAGCTAGATGGCAGTTCCTTACCTCCCCTCGTAGTTGAGGGAAAAATCTTAGTTCTTTGATCTTTCAAATTCCTCATAGTGGTCAACATATATAAATCTCAAGTGACTCAGTGAATAGAGCTATGCTCCTCGACAACAGCGCCAAAAAAGGGTCTTGATAACCCACAAGTATAGGGGATCGCAACAGTTTTCGAGGGTAGAGTATTCAACCCAAATTTATTGATTCGACACAAGGGGAGCCAAAGAATATTCTCAAGTATTAGCAGTTGAGTTTTCAATTCAACCACACCTAAAAGACTTAATCTGTAGCAAAATATTTAGTAGCAAAGTAGTATGGAAGTAACGGTAACAGTGGCAGAAGTAACAGTAGTAGTTTTGTAGCAATCGTAATAGTGGAAATGGAAAAGTAACTAAGCGAAGATCAATATGAAACGAGCTCGTAGGCAATGGATCAATGATGGATAATTATGTTGGATGGCATTCATCATGCAACAGTTATAACGTAGGGTGAAGATACGTCTCCAACGTATCTATAATTTTTGATTGCTCCATGCTACTTTATCTACTGTTTTAGGCAATATTGGGCTTTATTATCCACTTTTATATTATTTTTGGGACTAACCTATTAACCGGAGGCCCAACCCAGATTTGCTATTTTATGCCTATTTCAGTGTTTCGAGGAAAAGGAATATCAGACGGAGTCAAAACGGAACGAAATCAACTGGAGAAGTTATTTTTGGAAGGAAACCCACCTGATGGACTTGGACCTCACATCAGAAGATACGGGAGGTGTTCACGAGGGTGGGGGCGCACCCACCCCCCCTGGCGCGCCCCTGCCTCGTAGGGCCCCCGCAGCTACTCCGACGTACCCCCTGCACCCATATATACTCTTGTACCCTATAACTTCCAGAAAAGAAGATAGATCGGGAGTTCCGCCGCGGCAAGCCTCTGTAGCCACCAAAAACCTCTCGGGAGCCTGTTCTGGCGCCCTGCCGGAGGGGGATCCCATCATCGGTGGCCATCTTCATCATCCCGGCGCTATCCATGACGAGGAGGGAGTAGTTCACCCTCGGGGTTGAGGGTATGTACCAGTAGCTATGTGTTTGATCTCTCTCTCTCTCTCTCGTGTTCTCTCTCGTGTTCCCTCTATGGCACGATCTTGATGTATCCCGAGTTTTGCTATTGTAGTTGGATCTTATGATGTTTCTCCCCCTCTACTCTCTTGTGATAAATTGAGTTTCCCCTTTGAAGTTATCTTATCGAATTGAGTCTTTTATGAGAACACTTGATGTATGTCTTGTCGTGATTATCTGTGGTGACAATGGGATATCATGTGCCACTTGATGTATGTTTTGGTGATAAACTTGCGGGTTTCGTGACATTGGGAACCTATGCATAGGGGTTGGCACACGTTCTTGACTCTCCGGTAGAATCTTTGGGGCACTCTTTGAAGTACTTTGTGTTGGTTGGATGAATCTGAGATTGTGTGATGCATATCGTATAATCATGCCCATGGATACTTGAGGTGACAATGGAGTATCTAGGTGACATTAGGGTTTTGGTTGATTTGTGTCTTAAGGTGTTATTCTAGTACGAACTCTTTTATAGATTGATCCGAAAGAATAACTTTGAGGTGGTTTCATACCCTACCATAATCTCTACGTTTGTTCTCCGCTATTAGTGGCTTCGGAGTGACTCTTTGTTGCATGTTGAGGGCTTGTTATATTATCTATCTATGTTATTATTGTTGAGAGAACTTGCACTAGTGAAAGTATGAACCCTAGGCCTTGTTTCCTATCATTGCAATACCGTTTACGCTCACTTTTATCTTTAGTTACCTTGCTGTTTTTATTATTTCAGATTACAAAAACCTATATCTACTATCTATTTTGCACTTGTATCACCATCTCTTCGCCGAACTAGTGCACCTATACAATTTACCATTGTATTGGGTGTGTTGGGGACACAAGAGACTCTTTGTTATTTGGTTGCAGGGTTGCTTGAGAGAGACCATCTTCATCCTACGCCTCCTACGGATTGATAAACCTTAGGTCATCCACTTGAGGGAAATTTGCTACTGTCCTACAAACCTGTGCACTTGCAGGCCCAACAACGTCTACAAGAAGAAGGTTTTATCGTAGACATCAAGCTCTTTTCTGGCGCCGTTGCCGGGGAGGCTAGGTAAAGGGCACTCACTCACACCCCATCAACTAAGCTCTTTTCTGGCGCCGTTGCCGAGGAGGTTAGCGCTTGAAGGTATATCTTTAGATCTTGCAATCGAATCTTTTTGTTTCTTGTTTTAGCATTAGTTTAGTTTATAAAAGAAAATTACAAAAAAATGGAATTGAGTTTATCTCATACGCTTCACCTTTTTAATATCTTTCGTGAGTATGATGGAAAGGATAATTGTGCTCAAGTGCTAGAAGAAGAAATCTTTAATTGTTTGGCACTAAATCTTTGAATGATGAGCATGATTGCAATGTTGTTAGTACGAATTCTTTGAATATCCATGATGCTAATGATGATTGCACTAGTTATGATGAAAATATCTCTTATGAGCATGTCAACTTTTGTGGAGTGCATGTTTGTATGAACACACCAAATATAGAAGATATTTATTGCAAGAGGCATAAGTACTTAGAAACCAAATTTTTGCAAGAAGAGCTAGACGAATGTGCTGAAAGATTCAATATTTTTCACGCCCCTTGTGAACTTTGCAATGAACATGGTCATTTAAAGCTCCAATGCTATTTGTTTCATGATCAAGTCGTTTCCAAATATTGTGATAATTTGATTACCCTTGAGAATCATAAAGAGCTTAGCCTTCTTTTGGGTTATGAAGAAATGAAACGTATAATTGAGGGTATTCCAAAATTTAATCTTGATAGATATCTTGATTTTGATCTAGAGAAGATTTATATGTATTGTGCGGTGAATTGCATTGAAAATCCTTATATTGTCAATTACATAAAGAATAGAAAAAAGAAGAAGATGAAGAGAATGCTAACAAAAGGGAAGAGACTTTCCAATATCCTCCTATTATTTCTTATGATGAATCAGGTAAAGAGGAGGAGTCTTCTATCCAACCAATCTCATCAATAAGGAGCTCAAATAGGAAGGTTGAACCCACACATAATGTGAAGAAGAAAAAGAAAAGAAGGAGCAACTAAGGTAAAAAAGTATCCCTCCCAAATGATGTTGCTCCTACTACTACTTGTGATGATGATAATTGCTATACTATTGGTGCTATCAATATTTTTAATGATGAGGGTGATTATGCTTATGATATGAAAGGGCCCAAGCTTGGGGAAGCTATGTTTGATGAGGATAAAATATTTGAGAATATATTTGCTGGAATTAATGTTTGTCCCAAGCTTGGGGATGCTATGTTTAATGAAGACGGTATTTTTAGCATCCCAAGTTTTGATATGCAAAGTTGTTATGATGATAGCATGCCTCCTATTTATGATGGTTATATGATGAAAGTGGGTTTGGAAGAGTGTCAACTTTAGGAAGTAATTACCCCACTATTTTGGAGGATGTTGAATCTTATTGTGATGAATATGAAAGTGGATTTGGAAGAGTGTCAACTTTATTTAGTGATTCCACTATCCTGGGAGAGGTTTCAATCGATTATGATGAGAACGAAGTTGCTACTTATGATGATTATTGTGATGAAACTTATGCTATAAAAAGTAGTGATGATTATATTTACAAATCTTGTCATGATTATGATTACCCTTTTTCTGAACATTACTCTTTCAATGTGGAAACAATTTTTAGTGTTCAAGTCTCTTATGATACTCCCACTATTATTCATGAGAAGAATTTTGCTTATGTGGAGAGTAGTAAATTTTCTATGCTTGTAGATCATGAAAAGAATGCTTTAGGTGCTGGTTATATTGTTGAATTCATTCATGATGCTACTGAAAATTATTATAAGGGAGGAATATATGCTTGTAGGAATTGCAATAATGTCAAGTTTCCTCTCTATGTGTTGAAAATTTTGAAGCTATGCTTGTTTTACCTTCCTATGCTAGTTGATCCTTGTTCCCATAAGTTGTTTGCTCACAAAATCCTTATGCATAGGAAGTGGGTTAGACTTAAATGTGCTAGTCATATGCTTCATGATGCTCCCGTTATGTTTCAATTCTTATCTTTTATGTGAGCATCATTGCCATCATCATGCCTAGCTAGAAAGGCATTAAAGAAAAGTGCTTGTTGGGAGACAACCCAATATTTATCCTTACTGTTTTTGTGTGTACACATGATTATGCTACTTTAGTAATCATGTTTTATAGATTTTGTTTCAATAAAGTGCCAAGTAAGACCTTTAGGATGGCTTACGGTGATAGTTGTGTTGATCCTGCTGAAAATCAGAAACTTTTGCACCTAGTAAATTAGTTTTTTTTTTAATTCACATAAACATGCTTCTGATCTGATTCTTTTTTCTCTGGATTGGTACACGCATTGATTAGGACTTCCTAATTTGGTAGGATTTTTGGAGTTCCAAAAGTTTACGTTTGATACATATTACTACAGACTGTTCTGTTTTTGACAGATTCTGTTTTCTATGTGTTGTTTGCTTATTTTGATGAATCTATGAGTAGTATCGGAGGGTATGAACCATAGATAAGTTGGATTACAGTAGATATTACACGAATATGAATTTAGAATGAGTTAATTACAGTACCAATATGGTGGTTTTGTTTTCTTTCACTAACGGAGCTTATAAGATTTCCTGTTGAGTTTTGTGTTGTGAAGTTTTCAAGTTTTGGGTAAAGATTCGATAGACTATGGAATAAGGAGTGGCAAGAGCCTAATATTGGGTATTCCCAAGGCACCCCAAGGTAATATTAAAGGACAACCAAGAGCCTAAGCTTGGGGATGCCCCGGAAGGCATCCCCTCTTTCGTCTTCGTCTATCGGTAGCTTTACTTGGAGCTATATTTTTATTCACCACATGATATGTGTTTTTCTTGGAGCATCATTTTCTTTTGTTAGAATTTTCTTTATATTATTTATAATAATGTTTTGCACCTTTAGTTTCAATAAAAAAGTCAAGGATAGCCTTTGCCATGCTTATTTTGCTAGTATGCATGTTGCTGTTTGAAAACAGAAAGTTTACCGCTGTTGCAAAAATTCCCAAGAAAAGTAAGAGTATGATATAATGATGAAACCTTTTTCATAATGAGCTCTGATAAATTTATTACAGTGCGAATTTTAGTTCATAATTTTTGGAGTGAGGGAAGTATTGTTACTCTTGCATTCTTTACAGACTGTACTGTTTTGACAGATTGCTGTTATGTTTGCGTTGTTTGCATATGTTTGCTTGTTTAATGATTCTATTTGAGGATAGGAGTATTAAATATGTAGAGGCATTTAGTATTCAATGTTGAATAATTATTTAAGTGATTTGTTATAGTAGAAAATTTTAAGGTTTTGCATTGGTTTATACTAACCTATCTCACGAGTTCTTGTTGAGTTTGTTGTGAATGAAGCTTTTGATAAAAAGAGAAACCATGATATGAGAGGAATTAAGGAGACACAAAAGCTCAAGCTTGGGGATGCCCAAGGCACCCCAAGATAATATTTCAAGAAGTCTCAAGCATCTAAGCTTGGGGATGCCCCAGTCGGCATCCCACCTTTCTTCTTCAACAACTATCGATTAGTATCGGTTGAGCCTAAGTTTTTGCTTCTTCACATGAGTTGTGCTATCCTTGCAATGTAGTTTTCTTTAGCTTTGCTTGCTGTTTGAATAAAGTATAAAGATCTGAAATTATTAAATGTAAGAGTCTTCACATAGTTGTATAATTATTCGACTACTCATTGATCTTCACTTATATCTTTCGGAGTAGTTTGTTATTTGCTCTAGTGCTTCACTTATATCTTTTAGAGCATGGTGGTAGTTTTATTTTGGAGAAATAGGTGAACACTCATGCTTCACTTATAATATTTTGAGAGTCTTAAATAGCATGGTAATTTGCTTAAATAATCCTAATATGCTAAGCATACAAGATTTGTAAGAATTCTTATGAGTGCGTTGAATACTAAGATAAGTTTGATGCTTGATAATTGTTTTGAGATATGAAGATGGTGATATTAGAGTCATGCTAGTTGAGTAGTTGTGAATTTAAAGAATACTTGTGTTGAAGTTTGTGATTCCCGTAGCATGCACGTATGGTGAACCGTTATGTGATAAAGTCGGAGCATGATTTATTTATTGATTGTCTTCCTTATGAGTGGCGGTCGGGGATGAGCGATGGTATTTTCCTACCAATCTATCCCCCTAGGAGCATGCGTGTAATACTTTGCTTTGATAACTTCTAAATTTTTGCAATAAGTATATGAGTTCTTTATGACTAATGTTGAGTCCATGGATTATACGCACTTTTTCCCATCCTGCCACCATTGCTAGCCTCCGCGCACCTTTTCGCCGGTATCATACACCCACCATATATCTTCCTCAAAACAGCCACCATACCTACCTATCATGGCATTTCCATAGCCATTCCGAGATATATTGCCATGCAACTTTCCACCGTTCCGTTCTTATGACATGCTTTATCATTATCATATTGCTTTGCATGATCATGTAGTTGACATCGTATTTTGGCAAAGCCACCGTTCATAATTCTTTCATACATGTCGCACATCCCGGTACACCGCCGGAGGCATTCATATAGAGTCATATTTTGTTCTAAGTATCGAGTTGTAATTGTTTGAGTTGTAAGAAAATAAAAGTGTGATGATCATCATTATTAGAGCATTGTCCCAGTGAGGAAAGGATGATGGAGACTATGATTCCCCCATAAGTCGGGATGAGACTCCGGATGAAAAAAAAGAGAGAGAAAAAAGAGGCCATAAAAAAAAGAGAAAAGGCCCAAATAAAAAAAATAAAAAATGAGAGAAAAAGAGAGAAGGGCCAATGTTACTATCCTTTTACCACACTTGTGCTTCAAAGTAGCACCATGATCTTCATGATAGAGAGTCTCTCATTTTGTCACTTTCATACACTAGTGGGAATTTTTCATTATAGAACTTGGCTAGTATATTCCAATGATGGGCTTCCTCAAAATGCCCTTGGTCTTCGTGAGCAAGCGAGTTGGATGCACGCCCACTTAGTTTCTTTTGTTGAGCTTTCATATGCTTATAGCTCTAGTGCATCCGTTGCATGGCAATCCCTACTCGCTCACATTGATATCTATTGATGGGCATCTCCATAGCCAGTTGATACGCCTAGTTGATGTGAGACTATCTTCCCCTCTTTTTGTCTTCTCCACAACCACCATTCTATTCCACATATAGTGCTATATCCATGGCTCACACTCATGTATTGCGTGAAGATCGAAAAAGTTTTGAAAATGTTAAAGTATGAAACAATTACTTGGCTTGTCATCGGGGTTGTGCATGATTTAAATACTTTGTGTGGTGAAGATAGAGCATAGCCAGACTATATGATTTTGTAGGGATAACTTTCTTTGGCCATGTTATTTTGAGAAGACATGATTGCTTTGCTAGTATGCTTGAAGTATTATTATTTTTATGTCAATATGAACTTTTGTCTTGAATCTTTCGGATATGAATATTCATATCACATGTAAGAAGATTTACATTCAAATTATGCCAACTAGCCCTCCGCATCAAAAATTCTTTTTTTATCATTTACCTACTCGGGGACGAGCAGGAATTAAGCTTGGGGATGCTTGATACGTCTCCAACGTATCTATAATTTTTGATTGCTCCATGCTACTTTATCTACTGTTTTAGGCAATATTGGGCTTTATTATCCACTTTTATATTATTTTTGGGACTAACCTATTAACCGGAGGTCCAGCCCAGATTTGCTGTTTTATGCCTATTTCAGTGTTTCGAGGAAAAGGAATATCAGATGGAGTCAAAACGGAACGAAATCAACTGGAGAACTTATTTTTGGAAGGAAACCCACCTGATGGACTTGGACCCCACGTCAGAAGATATGGGAGGTGCTCACGAGGGTGGGGGGCGCGCCCACCCCCCGGGAACGCCCCTTGCCTCGTAGGGCCCCCGTAGCTCCTCCGACGTATCCCCTGCACCCATATATACTCTTGTACCCTAAAACTTCCAGAAAAGAAGAGAGATCAGGAGTTCCGCCGTTGCAAGCCTCTGTAGCCACCAAAAACCTCTTGGGAGCCCGTTCCGGCGCCCTGCCGGAGGGGGATCCCATCACCGGTGGCCATCTTCATCATCCCGACGCTATCCATGACGAGGAGGGAGTAGTTCACCCTCGGGGCTGAGGGTATGTACCAGTAGCTATGAGTTTGATCTCTCTCTCTCTCTCTCTCTCTCTCTCTCTCTCTCTCTCTCTCTCGTGTTCTCTCTCGTGTTCCCTCTATGGCACGATCTTGATGTATCCCGAGCTTTGCTATTGTAGTTGGATCTTATGATGTTTCTCCCCCTCTACTCTCTTGTGATAAATTGAGTTTCCCTTTGAAGTTATCTTATCTAATTGAGTCTTTTAGGAGAACACTTGATGTATGTCTTGCCGTGATTATCTGTGGTGACAATGGGATATCATGTGCCACTTGATGTATGTTTTGGTGATAAACTTGCGGGTTTCGTGACATTGGGAACCTATGCATAGGGGTTGGCACACGTTCTTGACTCTCCGGTAGAAACTTTGGGGCACTCTTTGAAGTACTTTGTGTTGGTTGGATGAATCTGAGATTGTGTGATGCATATCGTATAATCATGCCCATGGATACTTGAGGTGACAATGGAGTATCTAGGTGACATTAGGGTTTTGGTTGATTTGTGTCTTAAGGTGTTATTCTAGTACGAACTCTTTTATAGATTGATCCGAAAGAATAACTTTGAGGTGGTTTCGTACCCTACCATAATCTCAACGTTTGTTCTCCGCTATTAGTGGCTTCGGAGTGACTCTTTGTTGCATGTTGAGGGCTTGTTATATTATCTATCTATGTTATTATTGTTGAGAGAACTTGCACTAGTGAAAGTATGAACCCTAGGCCTTGTTTCCTATCATTGCAATACCGTTTACGCTCACTTTTATCTTTAGTTACTTTGCTGTTTTTATTATTTCAGATTACAAAAACCTATATCTACTATCTATTTTGCACTTGTATCACCATCTCTTCGCCGAACTAGTGCACCTATACAATTTACCATTGTATTGGTTGTGTTGGGGACACAAGAGACTCTTTGTTATTTGGTTGCAGGGTTGCTTGAGAGAGACCATCTTCATCCTACGCCTCCTACGGATTGATAAACCTTAGGTCATCCACTTGAGGGAAATTTGCTACTGTCCTACAAACCTGTGCACTTGCAGGCCCAACAATGTCTACAAGAAGAAGGTTGTGTAGTAGACATCAGGTCACACAGAACTAGCTCCAGTTCATCAATATAATGTAGGCATGTATTCAGAATATAGTCATACATGCTTATGGAAAAGAACTTGCATGGCATCTTTTGTCCTACCATCCCGTGGCAGCGGGGTCCTATTGGAAACTAAGGGATATTAAGGCCTGCATTTAATAGAGTACTGGACCAAAGTATTAGCACTTAGTGAATACATGAACTCCTGAAACTACGGTCATCACCGGGAAGTGTCCCGACTATTGTCCCTCCAGGGTTGTCGGATCATAACACGTAGTAGATGATTATAACTTGCAAGATAGGATCAAGAACACAAATATATTCATGAAAACATAATAGGTTCAGATCTGAAATCATGGAACTCGGGCCCTAGTGACAAGCATTAGGCATAGCAAAGTCATAGTACCATCAACCTTAGAACATAGTGGATACTAGGGATCAAACGCTAACAAAACTAACTCGATTACATGGTAAATCTCATCCAACCCATCACCGTCTAGCAAGCCTACGATGGGATTACTCACACATGGCTGTGAGCATCATGAAATTGGTGATGAAGGATGGTTGATGATGACGATGGCGACGGATTCCCTCTCCGGAGCCCCGAACGGATTCCAGATCTCCCCTCCCGAGGAAGAACAGGGCTTGGCGGCGGCTCCGTATCGTAAAATGCAGCGAATCCTTCTCTCCCTTCTTTTTCTTCCTGAACGTGAATATATGGAATTGGAGTTGAGGCCGGTGGAGGTCCAGGGAGCCCACAAGGATGGAGGGCGCGCCCTAGGGGGTTGGGAGCGCCCCCCACCCTTGTGGCCAGGGTGTGGGCCCCCTTCACTTGATTCTTTCGCCAATATTTTTTATTAATTCCAAAAATCATCTCCGTGAAGTTTTAGGTCATTCCGAGAACTTTTATTTCTGCAAAAAATAACACCATGGCAATTCTGCTGAAAATAGTATCAGTCCGGGTTTGTTCCATTCAAATCATGCAAGTTAGAGTCCAAAACAAAGAATTTGGAAAAGTACACATAATGGAGACGTATCAGAGTACGCGTGCCGTGTCTACCTCGGCCCTGTCTCCCCTGCCCACCTCTGCTCGCGTAGCCCTTCGGGATCCGGACTGGCTTGCTGTGTTGCGTGAGGAGTTCGACGCCCTGCGGCGTAACCGTATGTGGCAACTTGTCCCGCGGCCTCCCCGTGCCAATGTTATCACTAGCAAGTGGGTTTTCCGCCACAAGACTCGCCCCAACGGTTCACTTGAGTGCTATAAGGCGCATTGGGTGGTGCGCGGTTTCCGGCAGCGCGCCAGCATGGACTTCACCAACACTTTCACCCCGGTTGTCAAACCGGGCACGATTCATGCTGTTCTTCAGCTGGCTGTCTCTCGCTCCTAGCCAGTTCACCAGCTCAACGTGTCCAATGCTTTCTTGCATGGTCATCTCGACGAGCAGGTGTTTTTTTAGCAGCCCACTGGTTTCGTCGACACCGCCTATCGGGACCACATGTGCTTGCTCTCCTGTTACCTTTACAGGTTGAAGCAGGCACCTCGGGCCTGGTACCAGCGGATTGCAACCTTCCTTTAGCAGCATGGGTTCTGGTCCACACGGTACGATGCCTCCCTGTTTGTTTATCACCAGGGCACCGCTACCTTGTACCTTCTCCTGTACATCAACGACATCATCCTGACTGCATCCTCGCCAGCGCTACTTCAGCAGATCACCGCTCATATTGGCACCGAGTTCACCCTCAAGGACTTGGGGGCTCTCCACTACTTCCTCCACATTGAGGTCGTTTGTCGTGCCACTGGCTTCTTTCTACACCAGCAGAAGTATGCCTACGAGCTTCTGGGGCGAGCCGGCATGCTTAATTGCAAGCCTACTTCCACGCCCGTTGATATGAAGGCTAAGGTGTCCGCCGTCGAGGGCTTGATACGTCTCCAATGTATCTATAATTTTTTATTGTTCCATGCTATTATATTACCCGTTTTGGATGTTTATGGGCTTTAATTTACACTCTTATATCATTTTTGGGACTAACCTACTAACCGGAGGCCCAACACGAATTGCTTTTTTTGCCTATTTCAGTGTTTCGAAGAAAAGGAATATCAAACGGAGTCCAAACGGGATGAAACCTTTGAGAGCGACCTTTTTGGAACAAATGCAAACCAGGAGACTTGGAGTGGACGCCAAGCAACAAACGAGGCGGCCACGAGGGTGCCCGGCGTGCCCCCACCCTTGTGGGCCCCCTGTTGCTCCACCGACGTACTTCCTTCGCCTATATATACTCCCGTACCCTGAAAACATCAAGGAGCACCACGAAAACCTAATTCCACCGCCACAACCTTCTGTATCCGCAAGATCCCATCTTGGAGCCTTTGTCGGCGCTCCGCCGGAGGGGGAATCGACCACAGAGGGCCTCTACATCATCTCCAAGGCCTCTCCGAAGAGTTGTGAGTAGTTTACCACAGACCTTCGGGTCCACAGTTATTAGCTAGATGGCTTCTTCTCTCTCTTTGAATCTCAATACAAAGTTCTCCTCGATCTTCTTGGAGATCTATTCGATGTAACTCTTTTTGCGGTGTGTTTGTCGAGATCCGATGAATTGTGGGTTTATGATCAAGTTTATCTATGAGAAATATTTGAATCTCCTCTGAATTATTTTATGTATGATTGGTTATCTTTGCAAGTCTCTTCGAATTATCAGTTTGGTTTGGCCTACTAGATTGATCTTTCTTGCAATGGGAGAAGTGCTTAGCTTTGGGTTCAATCTTGCAGTGTCCTTTCCCAGTGACAGCAGGGGCAGCAAGGCACGTATTGTATTGTTGCCATTGAGGATAAAAAGATGGGGTTTATATCATATTGCATGAGTTTATCCCTCTACATCATGTCATCTTTATTAATGCGTTACTCTGTTCTTCTTGAAGTTAATACTCTAGATGCAGGCAAGAGTCGGCCGATGTGTGGAGTGATAGTAGTAGATGCAGAATCATTTTTATCTACTTGTCACGGATGTGATGCCTATATACATGATCATGCCTAGATAATCTCATGACCATGCACTTTTCTATCAATTGCTCGACAGTAATTTGTTCACCCACCGTAATACTTATACTATCTGGAGAGAAGCCACTAGTGAAACCTATGGCCCCGTGTCTATCTTTTATTATATAAGTTTTCCATCTACTTTTATTTGCATCTTTTATTTTCCAATTTATATCATAAAAATAACAAAAATATTTATCTTATCTTATTATCTCTATCAGATCTCACTTTTGCAAGTTACCGTGAAGGGATTGACAACCCCTTTATCACGTTGGTTGCGAGGTTCTTGTTTGTTTGCGTAGCTGCGTGGGACTTTTGAGGAGCCTCCTACTGGATTGATACCTTGGTTCTCAAAAACTGAGGGAAAATACTTACGCTACTTTGCTGCATCACCCTTTCCTCTTCAAGTGAAAAACCAACGCATACTCAAGAGGTAGCAAGAAGGGTTTCCGGCGCCGTTGCCGGGGAGGTCTTCGCTCAAGTCAAGACATACCAAGTACCCATCACAAACTCATCGCCCTCGCATTACATTATTTTCCATTTGCCTCTTGTTTTCCTCTCCCCCACTTCACCCTTGTCGTTTTATTCGCCCTCTCTTTCCCAGTCTTCTCTCTATTTTGCTTGCCTTTTTGTGTGCTTTTGTGTTGGATTGTTTGTTACGATGGAGCAAGATAATACCAAATTGTGTGACTTTTCCAATACCAATAATAATGATTTCCTTAGCACTCCGATTGCTCCTCTTAATGATGTTGAATCTTGTGAAATCAATGCTGCTTTGTTGAATCTTGTTATGGAAGATCAATCTTTTGCCTTCCCAGTGAAGATGCCGCTACTCATCTAAACAACTTTGTTGATTTGTGTGATATGCAAAAGAAGAAAGATACGGATAATGATATTGTTAAATTGAAGTTATTTCCATTTTCACTTAGAGATCATGCTAAAACTTGGTTTTCGTCTTTGCCTAAGAATAGTATTGATTCATGGAATAAGTGCAAAGATGCTTTTATCTCTAAGTATTTTCCTCCCGCTAAGATCATCTCTCTTAGGAACGATATTATGTATTAAACAACTTGATCATCAGCATGTTGCCCAATCTTGGGAAAGAATGTAATTAATGATTCGCAATTGCCCTACTCATGGTTTGAACTTATGGATGATCATACAAAAATTTTATGCCGGATTGAATTTTGCTTCTAGAAATCTTTTAGATTCGACCGCGGGAGGCACTTTTATGGAAATCACCTTAGGATAAGCTACTAAACTCCTTGATAACATTATGGCTAATTATTTTCAATGGCACACCGAAAGATCTACTAGTAAAAAAGTGCATGCTATAGAAGAAATTGATGTTTTGAGTGGAAAGATGGATGAACTTATGAAATTGTTTGGTACTAAGAGTGCTCCTATTGATCCTAATGATATGCCTTTGTCTACTTTGATTGAGAATAATAATGAATCTATGGATGTGAATTTTGTTGGTAGGAATAATTTTGGTAACAATGCTTATAGAGGAAACTTTAATCCTAGACCGTTTCCTAGTAATTCCTCTAATAATTATGGTAATTCCGACAACAACTCTTATGGAAATTTCAATAAGATGCCCTCCGATTTTGAGAATAGCGTTAAAGAATTTATGATCTCTCAAAAGAATTTTAATGCTTTGCTTGAAGAAAAATTACTTAAAGTTGATGAATTGGCTAGGAACATTGATAGACTTTCGCTTGATGTTGATTCTTTGAAACTTAGATCTATTCCACCTAAGCATGATATCAACGAGTCTCTCAAAGCCATGATAATTTCCATTGATGAGTGCAAAGAAAGAACCGCTAGGTTGCGTGCTAAGAAAGATTGCTTTGTAAAAGCATGTTCTTCTAGTCTCCATGAAAATAATGATGAAGATCTAAAAGTTATTGATGTATCACCTATTAAATCCTTGTTTTGAAATATGAATCTTGATAATGATGGGACTGGAGATGAGTCAATTTTAGTTAAAAGGCGTCCCAATAATTCGGAGTTTTTAGATCTTGATGCTAAATTTGGTAAAAGTGGGAGTGGAGAGGTCAAGACTTTACATAGCATTGAACCCACTATTATGGATTTCAAGGAATTTAATTATGATAATTGTTCTTTAATAGATTGTATTTCTTTGTTGCAATCCGTGTTGAATTCTCCTCATGCTTATAGTCAAAATAAAGCTTTTAGCAAACATATTGTTGATGCCTTGATGCAATCTTATGAGGAAAAACTTAATTTGGAAGTTTCTATACCTAAAAAACTTTATGATGAGTGGGAACCTACTATAAAGATTAAAATTAAAGATCATGAGTGCTATGCTTTGTGTGATTTGGGTGCTAGTGTTTCCACGATTCCGAAAACTTTATGTGATGTGCTAGGTTTCCATGATTTTGATGATTGCCCTTTAAACTTGCACCTTGCGGATTCCACCATTAAGAAACCTATGGGAAGGATCAATGATGTTCTTATTGTTGCAAATAGGAATTATGTGCCAGTAGATTTTATCGTTCTTGATATAGATTGCAATCTTTCATGTCCTATTATTCTTGGTAGACCTTTCCTTAGAACGATTAGTGCAATTATTGATATGAAGGAAGGGAATATTAGATTCCAATTTCCATTAAGGAAAGGCATAGAACACTTTCCAAAAAGAAAGTTAAACTACCTTATGAATCTATCATGCGAGCTACTTATGAATTGAATGTCAAAGATGGCACTACTTAGATCTATTCTCGCTTTTATGCCTAGCTAGGGGTGTTAAACGATAGCGCTAGTTGGGAGGCAACCCAATTTTATTTTTGTTTCTTACTTTTTGCTTCTGTTTAGTAATAAATATTTCATCTAGCTTCTGCTTAGATGTGTTTTTATGTTTTAATTAGTGTTTGTGCCAAGTAGAACCTATAGGATAACCTACGGTGATAGTTAATTTGATTTTACTGAAAAACAGAAACCTTTGCACGCACGAAAATAATTTTAGTAAATCACAGAAACGTGATTTTGTGTTGATTCGTTTTGCAGTAGCTCAATAGACAAATTTCCCAGGACTTCCTATTTTGGTAGGATGTTTAGAGTTACAGAAGTATTCGAAAGTTACAGATTGCTACAGAATGTTCTGTTTTTGACAGATTCTGTTTTTCGTGTGTTGTTTGCTTATTTTGATGCATCTATGGCTAGTATCGGGGGGTATGAACCATAGAGAAGTTGGAATATAGTAGGTTTAACACCAAAATAAATAAAGATGAGTTCATTACAGTACCTTATGTGGTGGTTTTCCTTTCTTGCACTAACGGAGCTTATGAGATTTCCTGTTGAGTTTTGTTTTGTGAAGTTTTCAAGTTTTGGGTAAAGATTTGATGGACTATGGAATAAGGGATGGCAAGAGCCAAAGCTTGGGGATGCCCATGGCACCCCAAGATATTCAAGGATAACCAAAAGCCTAAGCTTGGGGATGCCCCGGAAGGCATCCCCTCTTTCGTCTTCGTCTATCGGTAACTTTACTTGGAGCTATATTTTTATTCGCCACATGATATGCGTTTTGCATGGAGCGTCTTGTATGATATGAGTCTTTGCTTTTTAGATTACCACATTCATCCTTGCTGTACACACCTTTTTGGAGAATCCCACTTGATTTGGAATTTATTAGAATACTCTATGTGCTTCACTTATATCTTTTGATCTAGATAATTTTTGCTCTAGTGCTTCACTTATATCTTTTAGAGCACGGTGGTGGCTTAATTTTGTAGAAATTGTTGAGCTCTCATGCTTCACTTATATTATTTTGAGAGTCTTTTAGAACAGCATGGTATTTGCTATGGTTATAAAATTGGTCCTAGAATGATGGGCATCCAAGTTGGGTATAATAAAAACTATCATAGAAAGTGAATTGGATGCTATGATCAACTTGATGCTTGATAATTGTTTTGAGATATGAGGATGGTGATATTAGAGTCATGCTAGTGGGGTAATTATGAATTTTAAGAATACTTGTGTTGAAGTTTGTGATTCTCGTAGTATGCACGTATGGTGAACCGCTTTGTGATGAAGTTGGAGCATAATTTATTTATTGATTGTCTTCCTTATGAGTGGCGGTCGGGGACGAGCGATGGTCTTTTCCTACCAATCTATCCCCCTAGGAGCATGCGCGTAGTACTTTGTTTTTAATGGCTTGTAGATTTTTGCAATAAGTATATGAGTTCTTTATGACTAATGTTGAGTCCATGGATTATACGCACTCTCACCCTTCCACCATTGCTAGCCTCTCTTGTGCCGCGCAACTTTCGCCGGTACCATACACCCACCATATACCTTCCTAAAAACAGCCACCATACCTACCTATTATGGCATTTCCATAGCCATTCCGAGATATATTTCCGTGCAACTTTCCACTGTTCCGTTTATTATGACACGCATCATCATTGTCATATTGCTCTTTGCATGATCATGTAGTTGACATCGTATTTGTGGCAAAGCCACCTTCATAATTCTTCCATACATGTCACTCTTGATTCATTGCATATCCCGCTACACCGCCGGGGGCATTCATATAGAGTCATATTTTGTTCTAAGTATCGAGTTGTAATCTTGAGTTGTAACTAAATAAAAGTGTGATGATCTTCATTATTAGAGCATTGTCCCAAATGAGGAAAGGATGATGGAGACTATGATTCCCCCACAAGTCAGGATGAGACTTCGGACTTTACAAAAAAAAGAGAAAGGCCAAAAAAGGCCAAATAAAAAATGAGAGAAAAAGAGAGAAGGGACAATGCTACTATCCTTTTTACCACACTTGTGCTTCAAAGTAGCACCATGATCTTCATGATAGAGAGTCTCCTATGTTGTCACTTTCATATACTAGTGGGAATTTTTCATTATAGAACTTGGCTTGTATATTCCAATGATGGACTTCCTCAAAATGCCCTAGGTCTTCATGAGCAAGCAAGTTGGATGCACACCCACTTAGTTTCTTTTGTTGAGCTTTCATACATTTATAGCTCTAGTGCATCCGTTGCATGGCAATCCCTGCTCACTCACATTATATCTATTAATGGGCATCTCCATAGCCCGTTGATATGCCTAGTTGATGTGAGACTATCTTCTTATTTTTTGTCTTCTCCACAACCACCATTCTATTCCACATATAGTGTTATGTCCATGGCTCACACTCATGTATTGCATGAAAGTTGAAAAAGTTTGAGAATACTAAAATATGAAACAATTTCTTGGCTTGTCATCGGGGTTGTGCATGATTAAATACTTTGTGTGATGAAGATAGAGCATAGCCAAACTATATGATTTTGTAGGGATAACTTTCTTTAGCCATGCTATTTTGAGAAGACATGGTTGCTTTGTTAGTATGCTTGAAGTATTATTGTTTTTATGTCAATATGAACTTTTGTTTTGAATCATTTGGATCTGAACATTCATGCCACAATAAAGAAAATTACATTGAGAATTATGCTAGGTAGCATTCCACATCAAAAATTCTGTTTTTATCATTTACCTACTCAAGGACGAGCAGGAATTAAGCTTGGGGATGCTTGATACGTCTCTAACGTATCTATAATTTTTGATTGTTCCATGCTATTATATTACCCGTTTTGGATGTTTATGGGCTTTACATTACACTTTTATATCATTTTTGGGACTAACCTACTAACCAGAGGCCTAGCCCGAATTGTTGTTTTTTTTGCCTATTTTAGTGTTTTGAAGAAAAAGAATATCAAACAGAGTCCAAACGGGATGAAACATTCGGGAGCGATCTTTTTGGAACAAATGAAAACCAGGAGACTTGGAGTGGACGCCAAGAAACAAACGAGGCGGCCACGAGGGTGCCCGGCGGGCCCCCTGGTGGTGGGCGCGCCCCCACGCTCGTGGCCCCCCTGTTGCTCCACCGGCGTACTTCGTTCGCCTATATATACTCCCGTACCCTGAAAACATCGAGGAGCACCACGAAAACCTAATTCCACCGCCTAAACCTTCTGTATCCGCGAGATCCCATCTTGGAGCCTTCGCCGGCACTCCGCCGGAGGGGGAATCGACCACGGAGGGCATGTACATCATCTCCAAGGCCTCTCCGATGAGTTGTGATTAATTTACCACAGACCTTTGGCTCCATAGTTATTAGCTAGATGGCTTCTTCTCTCTCTTTGAATCTGAATACAAAGTTCTCCTCAATCTTCTAGGAGATCTATTCGATGTAACTCTTTTTGCGGTGTGTTTATCGAGATCCGACGAATTGTGGGTTTATGATCAAGTTTATCTATGAGAAATATTTGAATCTCCTCTGAATTCTTTTATGTATGATTGGTTATCTTTGCAAGTCTCTTCGAATTATCAGTTTGGTTTGGCCTACTAGATTGATCTTTCTTGCAATGGGAAGTGCTTAGCTTTGGGTTCAATCTTGCGGTGTCCTTTCCTAGTGACAGCAGGGGCAGCAAGGCACGTATTGTATTGTTGCCATCGAGGATAAAAAGATGGGTTTTATATCATATTGCATGAGTTTATCCCTCTACATCATGTCATCTTTATTAATGCGTTACTCTGTTCTTCTTGAACTTAATACTCTAGATGCAGGCAAGAGTCGGTCGATGTGTGGAGTAATAGTAGTAGATGCAGAATCATTTCGATCTACTTGTCACAGACGTGATGCCTATATACATGATCATGCCTAGATAATCTCATAACCATGCACTTTTCTATCAATTGCTCGACAGTAATTTGTTCACCCACCGTAATACTTATGCTATCTTGAGAGAAGCCACTAGTGAAACCTATGGCCCCCAGGTCTATCTTTTATCATATAAGTTTTCCATATACTTTTATTTGCATCTTTTATTTTCCAATCTATATCATAAAAATACCATAAATATTTATCTTATCTTATTATCTCTATCAGATCTCACTTTTGTAAGTTACCGTGAAGGGACTGACAACCCCTTTATCGTGTTGGTTGCGAGGTTCTTGTTTGTTTGTGTAGGTGCGTGGGACTTTTGAGAAGCCTCCTACTGGATTGATACCTTGGTTCTCAAAAACTAAGGGAAATACTTACGCTACTTTGCTGCATCACCCTTTCCTCTTCAGGGCTATCCGGCGTCCGACGGTCCTTTCTACCGCTCCATCGTCGATGCTCTTCAGTACCTCATGCTGACGTGGCCGGATCTTCAGTATGATGTCAGTAGGTGTGCCTTCACATGCACGCCCCTCGTGACACCCATTGGGCTCTGGTGAAACGTATCCTTCGGTACATACATGGCACCAAGGCTATGGGTCTCACCCTAACGGCGTCCTCCGACACCAGCCTTGTCGCCTACTCTGACACCGACTCAGCTGGGTGCCCTGACACTTGACGCTCCACCTCCGGCTACTGCGTCTACCTCGGGCCCTCTCTGATCTCGTGGTGGTCTAAAAGATAGCCCACGGTTTCACGATCAAGCGCCGAGGCCGAGTACAGGGTTGTGACTAATGCCGTCGCGGAGTGCTCCTGGCTACGACAGCTACTTCAGGAGTTGCTATGTGAGGTTCCCAAGGCCACGATTGTCTACTGTGACAACATCTCCGCGGTCTACCTCTCTGCCAACCCTGTTCATCATCGCCGGACGAAGCATATTGAGCTCGACATCCACTTCATCTGGGAGCACGCCGCACTTGGTCGTGTTCGAGTTTTGCATGTGCCCATCGATCAACAGTTCGCCGATGTCATGACGAAGGGACTACCTACCTCGACTTTAGAGGGCTTTCGGTCCAGTCTTTGCGTCACCGGCGACGCTTCAACTGCGCGGGGGAGGGGGGTGTTGAACATGTATTTACGCATGTAGGTCCGGGTTTTGTATGCCGAACCTGTAGTGTCTCTCCCCTTGTATCTACTTTTATCTTGGAAGACAAGACACCGGTCGCACCCCTTGTACCTATATATGTGCCTAGTGCACGATCAATGAGAATAGCGATGCACAAAATCAAAACTTACAGGGCCCGTGCGCACGTGGTATCCAGCGTCCTGATGACTTAGCCCGGACGCACGGGCTTGTACTATGGGCACGGGGTCCAGGGGCCTATGCGCACGAGGGTTCCTGAAGCTCGAGCATGCTGTCTTCTCGTGGACACCCGTTGGTCCAGGTGGAACCTCGCCTTCTTCCTGACGGTTCCTTCTCCGTTTCCAAGCTTCTCTCGTGGACGGTGTAGGTGGTCGCTTGTGGATGACCTCCTCCATGCCACACTCATCGTTGGGCTCAAACCTATACATGCACATGGTAGGACAGTCAAGTAGTATACCACCCTCGAGGGAACCAAGAAGACACACATTAAGGATGGAATTCACCTTAGTATGCTTGAAGAAGAAGTTGGGCGTGTGATAACCCACAATTATTGGGGAACGTTTGTAGCCTTTTTCGATAAGCAAGAGTGTCGAACCCAACGAGGAGCTAAAGGTCTAATTTATATTTCAAGTTCTATCGACCACCGATACAACTTTACACACACCGACGTTTGCTTTACTTAGAAACAAGTAATAAAACTAGAAGTACTTGTAGGGGTAATGGGATAGGTTTGCAAGATGATAAAGAACATGGAAATAAAAATTAGGTGTTGTTTTAATAAAAGAACAATAAATTTAATATAACGAGTGTGGAAAAGTGGTGCTAGGATATGCAGAATTGTTCCTAAGCAATTGACTAAGTTACTAGACCGATGGCAAGTTTTCATGTGGGAGAGGCCACTGCTACTATGTCATCCCTTACTTGGAATTCTATGCACTTATGATTGAAACTATTAGCAAGCATCCGCAACTACTAAAGTTCATTAAGGTAAACCCAACCATAGCATTAATATATATATATATATATATATATATATATATATATATATATATATATATTGATCCCCCTTCAATCCCATATGAATTAATTTCTATGGTAGGAAGAAGTTTTCGTCACTTGCCCTCCAATGCATAGTCCTATCAACATACAACTAACCCTATGGTGTGATCTACGCGCACACTCATATGATGGGCACCAAAGGACAACAACATAACGACAAGCAATTTAAACCAATCATAGCAATTCACCGATTACCCATAGGACAACAAAAGTCTACTCAAACGTCATAGGATGACAACACATCATTGGATAATAACATGAAGCATAAAGCACCATGTTCAAATAAGGAATACAGTGGGTTGCGACAGAGTGGACAGCTGAATGTGATGGAGGTGTTGATAAAGATGACGGAGTTGTTGATGACGCCATTCCCTAACACGTGTGGCGGGCGGTTGGCTAGTGGCTTGCCCTGTCGTGCATTATCGCTCAGGCTGCATGTGATGCGTACTCACACCCTTGGCTCCAGTCACGTGGCCACATCTGCTCGTGCAGCTGGTCATGCTCCTCCCTGGCCCTGGGCATGCTCCGGCGTGAGATGCATGGGGTGGAGGGGTGGTGTGAACATCGGTGTCGACGCACAAGGTATGCGACGACCATGACGTGTCGCGGTTGTGGCTTTGGTTCAACCGGGTCGAGGCTCTGCTCGGTCCCCAAATCTGGAGGCCCCGTGAAGGTGTGGCATTTTCTGTTCCCGGGCAGGCTGTTGCTACTTCGCTCGCGGTGTTAGTGGATGGGGTACTGGTGGAAAGCAGGTTGTGGGTTTGGGTGGCGTTATTGTGGGTGAAAGCCAGGCTTCGGTTTCAGCCGAAGCCAATGGCAGCGGTGCTCGTGAACATCGCCCCCCTGTTGAACGCGTCATGCTGCGGTGGCGACAAACGGCCAACGTTTGAGGCCCTTCTCCTTGCTTAGTCAGATGAAGATGGAAATTGTGCCGCCCCCTCCCGTGTTGGTTGTGCTGGTGAGATTTGGGATGCCGGTCAGTGGTGGTGGCTTGTCTAGCCTCACGTCGTCGGTGGTTGGAGCTTCTCGGGGCCTGAAAACGACACCGCTTGGTGTAGTGGAGCGGCTAATTTTCTCCATGCATGCTCTCTTTTGGCGGTTTTTCAGGGTTCTGTTTGGTGCATGGGTGTGTTTTCCGGTTGTGTTTCTTCTATGTTGTTCCCCGTGTATCTTTTTCACTTGGACTATCTTGTATGGAGCCATGAGGCTTCTAGGCGATTGAATATATTCAGGTGGGGGTTCACTCCCCTGCTTTCATTAAAAGAAAAGTGATTAGGATGAGTAAAAAACAACTTTAGACATTGTATCGAGAAGTATGAATTTTGCATGAAATGATTCAATATTAGGAAAGTATTTTACAAAATATGTTTGTGCGTTTTGAAATAACGGTTAAATATCTGTCAGAAACAAAAGCATCTTCGGAACTTGTCTTCGTTGTTTTCAGTAGATTCCAGTAGAAAAGAAGAAGGAACCATGGCCGATGATGTTCGGATAAACCTTTGTTTTCCTTTTTCTTTTGGCGTGTGGGTTGATCATTTCTTGGGGGATGGCCGGGGCCATGCCGCCGGCGTCGCCATCCGGGTGCAGTCAGGAGTAGTTGAGGACACGAGCGACGGAACATGGGAGGAACTGTTGGAGCAACAGGGGAATGCCGAACGCATGCCTCCCTTTTTCTCTTCCTCCCTTATCTTCTGCTCCTTTGGTTTTTGAGTGAGCAGCGCGGCGCACGTCTTCCACGGTCCCATAATTAAATCGGGGCAACCGAATGCTGTCTGTTTGTCTCTCACTCCTGCCCATCCATTATCGAAGGTTGTTCGCCTTTTGTCTACCAGAGTTGGATCCATTCCCCGCGCCGTGTCTTATTCTACGCGTGCGGGGTGATGGAACGGGTGAAATCATCTGGTGCCACCATATGTACAGTTTCAAGAAAATGGTGCAAGTTCAGGTGGCACGTGGACTGTCCAGACAACAAATGGTTGGGTCTATGAAAAGAGAGTGACGGCAGGGCAGGGTGAAGTGTTGTTGGGTCAGGTCGCCGAGCGTTGTGACCGTGCTGGATTTGCGTCCATAAGATATAGCTAGGGGCGCGTCGCATCCCTCCCATCCCCCGTGGACCCGCGATGTGTATGATCGATGATGAACAAGAAAGAAAGAGATGGATACAGGCTCTTGTACGGTCCTTCATCAAGGCATATGTCAACACCACCAACCCTCAAAAAAAGATCGCACCTTCCGTGGAATGCAATGGATAATTTGTCACCCTATTACCTACCTGGTTTAACCTATTTTTCTTGAAACGTCATGGAAACACATAACGTTTTCTTCATACAAGAATAGTCAGCGACTCCTTTCAGCATAGAACGTCGACATCTAGGATTAGATACCTCCAACGCCGTGCATCAAATCACCCATAACGTCTGAACAACACGGTCCGAACACTTTGTATCATCCAAGGCCGTGCATTAAACGTCCGTGTACCGGGATGTCCGAATTTCCTCCAACCGGAAGTATAGCTGGGGAGGTTTGCGGGCGTCTGGACAGCTGCCACGTAGTCGCCTGACACCCTGAACCAAGCCAAAACTAAGGCAGAGACCGCACATTTGCACATTTTCATCACTTTTTCATGCAAAAGACCGTCGATCGAGAAGGAGGACCCGTCGGTTGTGGCCACCCGGAAGATGAACATGGCGACAAGAAAAGCCCACCGCCGCAAGCAGAAGAAGAGGTAGGACGCTTTGGCGGTAATTGGTCACGTAATACCTCCTCCGCTAAAGCGCGCGAATCGGCGGATTCCAGTCGTGCAATCGTTGTTGCCTCGCAGCTCGGCCGTAGAAACAGTACGTGTCTACCGCCACCGTCAGTAAAGAAGTATCGTTCACGGTCGACCTCAAGAGGGACTACACCTTCATGGAGCCTCCGTCGCAGTCGCCATCGCTCGTCGGTTTGCGGATGCCGGCTCCCTCGCCCTTATGTACTCGATCTTTGTTTGCCGAAATGTCTTAACTGGGTGACATCGGATGAGGAGGAGGCGTTGATGAACATGATCCATGACAGTGGCGTGCACATTGTTCGTTAGAACAGAGAAGAAACACATTCCCTTCATGCATTGTTGGTTGAAGTTGAATGCACACTCCAAGTGGCTTAATGTCTTTGCCAATACCATCAAGACTGCTACCATAACCAATGTAGATGAAGATGGTGATGCAACAGAACGAGGCCTTGCTCCGGCGAAAATGATGGCCAGGAAACGGGGGGAGGAAGTGGGAGGAAGAGAAGGCGGCCAACATGACGGAGAGGTTCGAGGACATAATGGTGAAGGAGGAGGCACGTGTTAAGCGCACTAATGTGAAGAAGGAAAAGAAGATCGAGAGGTTTGACAAGTTCAAGAGAGGAAGATTGATGCTAAGATGTTGACCAAGAAGATGCCAGACTTGAATCCCGATGCAACGAAGATTGTGCAAGTGTATCATGCTAGCATGTGAAGTGCCACTGGAGGAGTTGAGCAAAGAGCGAAGAATTTCACATGGACAACTGGATTGGGAGGCAAAAATTAACGTCTTTTGCATGGACAGCCAAACTGACATCTTTTGAGATCATTTGGATGTAGTAACTTGACGAACATTCAATGCTTTTTTTGTTGCGATTGCATATGTTTGCATCTAGTTATCCATATGCTACATTGATATTGATCTCCATGTGCATGTCAAATGGAGGTGCACAGATCCGAAGCAGACATTTGGTGCACCGGGTTGGACGGCGGCCACAGATCAGCTTCCTCGGACACGTCCAAACGTGTCTGCGGATGTTTGGTGTGTTCATTTTGATGCATGCATTGGTGATTCCCTTAGCAACCACTCTTGCTGTGATCATAACAAAAGAACTCGTTTTGGCTACAAATGACATGTAGTTATCGCTTCATTTGCTCTCGGAAATTGCTCTAGAGAGGTGATCGGGAGGCGATTTTCTTGCCTCTCTCAACGCGGGCGATGCTATCGGGCCTCGTCCTCTCCATGTGTTGTTCCAGCAGGGGGGGGGGGACATGGTAGACACCCTGACTGCTTCCCTTCGGTATTAATATAGGATGCGTGTAGTTTTCTTTTCAGAGGTGTCGCATCAATGGTGGGGTGACGCCATGTCGGAATAATCTGCTTCTCCTCTCCTCCATCTTGGTGGCGCTCTAATGGGCGGTGCTGGGAAGAAGGTGGCTTTGTCTTCTTGACGGCCTTTGGATCCAGGAGATTTGTGTTTAGTCGATGCATGGTAATCTCCCGGGTGGCGTAGGCCAGTTGTTGCAGTTGTCTTGGTGTCTTGCAGTGGGGTGTGTGGACGGTGGCATGCCTCTTCTTCGACCGCATCGTATGAAGTTGACGGCGTTGGGATATAGAGGACAAGGGGAAGAACCCCAATCAACGTGCCACAAAACCTTAGTATTGTCAATTATGACGGTCCGGTTCATTAGCTCAAAAAGCATCCTTGTATGCGAAGGTGCTCCTCCAAATCTATGTATGACAACACTGCCCCTCTTTCTTCAGCGTTGCCTCGGCTACGGAGGACGACAATGGTGGGTGACATTTCTGTGTGGCACAAGATTCTGACGAACTGAAATTCTAGTTTTATTTCTTGCAAAGTCTTTGGTGCAGTATTGTAAAATATCTATATATGTGTTTCTTCCTATGACTGTAGTGAACCAACCCAGATGGATCGAAGTCTCTGTGCTTAAGTGCTATCTCTGGATTGGTTTGCTAGCACACACAGTACTCGGTGAAATATAACAGAGTTCAATTTACACTTTATTACATCGATGTCCTCTAAAGGAGTATTTATTACAATAATATGGCTAAAGGCCATCTATAATAAACAATTTTAGAAGCATCAAAGGTAAATGAGTCCATCAACTCCACAACAAAACTGAGTGCAGAACAACGACCTATCGCACCTTAATCCTTGTCGGAAAACTCTACAACATGAGACGTTGCAGCCGTGTAGGTCAGCACATGGAATATGCTGGCGAAGTCACATCATAGAATAGTAATGAAAATTCTATCTCTATATGCAATTTGGCTGGTGGAGGCTCTAAGTTTTATTTTGCACAAAGCCAATTTTGTCTATATCAAATTAGTTAAATTATTGCTACAAAGTTTATGCCATTATTGAGATGGTTCCTCCAACTCAATCCAAACCCAAGTTATTAATAGCCCAATTCATTTTTTAAATATGGTGATGAGATCACTCAGTAGTTTCACTTCTAGATGCTCAAGTTTTCCATAACCAGGGACACGACTAATCGATTAGTTGTACGCTCTGTAGAGCTCTGCGCACTTTTCCCCACAAGACTCGGTCACATCCTTTGTAGGCCATCACACTCGGGGTATGTGAGTTGGAAAGGCCGAGACATGGTCTTCCAGAGAGTTTCCCTTAACACTGGTAGTGCCCATCCCAACTATAACCCACTACTTCTCGTAGCACTACCTGGTAAGAGTCACTACAAAGGTTAACCAAGCCAGAGCTCATAATGACTTGTGGCTGCACACGTAAGCTTCTAGTCATGAAATATCATATGACCCCTTTGAACCTAGGTGGTTGTCCATAAAGAGTGATCATTGGGTACTCCAGGACACTCTCCAAGGTGCCCCTCACCATGCAACCTTTCCACACAGAGATGTATTAAAATTTATCGAGGTTGGGCCTATTTACTACTCTCTCACAACTTGCATGAATTACCCATACCACCACGTCTACAAAAGCATGGCTAAGCAATTTAACTCGTAACTATAATGCCTGGGGTGTTTCAAAGATCATGGGTTCCTAATGAACTACAAAGCATAACCACAACCTTATATTTTCCTACTCATGCATTATTTCAGGTGGAACTAAGTGCATAATAAAATCTGGGTATATAAAAGAATTATCAAAGCGTGAACTTGCCTTATGATGATCTTTGAACTCTAAAGATTGATAATACTCAGACCCGCATTCCGGACAATCTAGCGTAAGCAAACAATAGCACATACATAAGCAATAACTCAAAATGAAAAAAGAATGCAAAGAAAAGATTTGTGAAAACTCCAAAAGAACCAAATAAAGCTTCTAGACAGAAACACATTCTTAACAGTAGTAAAATCACGTGATTTTGATTTCAATAGAAAGTATATGCCAAGAGCTTCTATTAGCAAAAAGAATCAACTAATTCGGAGCTATAGATCACAAGTTATGACATAAACAAGTTAAAACTTAGATCTGATCTAATTCATATTTTAAAGTTTAAAAAATATTTTAGTCGAGTATTCTAGATAGATGGAATTAGTATGGACCAGTAGGAAAAAGAATCAACCAAATTGGCTTTGTAGATCTATAGATATGCTAAAAGAAATTTTTGAATAAAATCTGAAACTGAAAGTGCTCGATATCAGCCAATCGTGGTAGAGGTGCCACGTGGCGCTTTGTGAGTTGCTGCGGGTGTTTGCTGCGGCTATTAAAGAGAGGATGACCGAAATTCAAAGAATACGGCGACTGTGGCTAAGTTAAAAGAAAACCTGATGGTTAGTTCTATCTAAACCGTATAAATAAAACCGAACCGATCTAAAACCAACAAATAAAAATCTAACCGAAAGGGTACGGATTTGATCTAATCTAAGCCGTTGAAAGGATCAGATGGCGGAGGTCATATCCCGGTGGCCGAGGCAGAGGTCGACGGTGAGACAGCTCGGGCGTCGGCGTCGGCGGTGCTCTCGTGGTCTCCGGTGACGGAGGTGGGGTCGGGGAGAAGCGATGCTTCTAGGCGAGTCCGATGGTGGTGGAGTTGGTGCTCGGGGATGATGGGAGTGAGTGGGGAGGGCTCAGCATTGCTCATGTGCCCGATGCGCTCCGGCGAGAGCACACGATGATGAAGTCGAGGCTGTGGTGAAGAAGCAAGAGAGAGGCGATGTCAAAAGGATGCACACGGTCAAGAGAGATCAAAAACCAGAAGGAGAGGGCTTGATTTAGCTCACCTGCGTTGGAATCGTTCGACGAGGAAGGTTCGGCCGGCGAGATTGGACACGATCGTGCAGGCGATATGGTGGAACTGGGGCATGAATTTTTGTAGGGGAACGAACGATGGGTTTGCTGGGTATATATAGGACATAAGTCTTGGAGGAGGGGGCGAGTGCTCGGGATAGAATCCCGAAATTGAACGGCAGCCGTGGCGACGTGCGCGTGTAGGACTCGGTGCGCGACTTGCGGAGGAGGAAGAAGAGGTGGGGCCTAGGTGGCAACCGTAGGAGAGAGGTAGGGGATTGGGTGGCCGGCCCGAAGGGTTTCGACGCGCGGGAGTGGGCCGCAGGCTACTTTGTCGGCTGGGCCGGTTGGCTGGCGTTGCTTCCTTTTTATTTAAAAACAGTGATTTCTATTTTCCTAATTTCAACAGAGTAAAACACAAAAAAGCTAAAAAATATATTTTTAAAAATCCCAAAAAAGTTCACATAATTATATGGGTTTGTATAGGACCTCGTGAACTTTTTGTTCTAGCGTAAATGCAGTTTTGAAAATAATCTTTTGGCTAGGTCATTGATTTGCAAAACGCTCCAAATAAAATCAAGGTTAGGTTCAAATTCAATTTCCATCATTTTTCTGTTCTTGTAGAAGTCATATTTTCTTCTCTCTTTACTATTTTGAGTAAATGGAAATGAATATTTGAAACCTCACTTGCAACTTCCAGAATTGATTCAATTTTCTTCCAACTCTCTCTTATGGTCCTCTCTCTCTTATGGTCCTTGAGTTGCACAAAGGACTAAATCAAAGTTCAAAATGACATCCAAATAAAACTCAAAATGCATTAAAACATGGATGCATATGAATGATCTATTTATAAACATCCAAATTGAAAATTAGGATGTTACAGTGACCATGTGTGTACTCTTTGTAATCCGATTGTGTAATGAAATATATGTCGTTACTTCTCATAAAAAACTTGCTTTGCCTAGCCTTCAGCCATGAGTAACGAGTAGATGCTAGAACATTAAGTTCGTGTCATGACCAATGCCAACCACCTTCATAGTGCGACAGCTTCAAAGTTATCCAGTTCAACATACCACCATGGCCCCATCCATGCTTTTAGAGGAGTCGGCAAGCGAGTGGTACGACCCGATCGGACATGAAGAAGGAGTCCTCTAGGAAGCGATATTGATGGCATACATTGCTCCTAAAAAGCTCATGTCTTGAGCAGCGGCGAACACTAACACGACGTGACGCCATTGAGCCTCACCGGTGAGACCGGGGATGGCCAACATGTCTATTGGCCACATCAGGACTCCATGAACAACTCATGTGGTGTTCCCATGTAGGGATGATGCCATGGCGCCTTTACTGCGTGGCGTGACTAGCTGGGCCTATGTTTTCCTCCAGTGCTCGAGGAAGGGCATGGGTGAGAGCCACGACAACACCAATATAGGAGGAAATGTCGCCATCATGTGTCGATGGCGTTTACATCAGCTAACAAAGCATGGATTTGGCCCTAATGCATGACCGACAAACATGAATACCATCAGAGTAAAGGGATGGCAATGGGAAGGGTATGGGTGGGTACATCCCCGTCTGCCCAAACCCAGACCCACAAAAACTTTCTATACCCACCCACTTCAATACCCATGACCACAAATTAACACCCATACCCATACCCATCGGTTATCCTATACCCAAAGAGTATCCACTGGATACAATATATAGCATTTACATTTTGAAAAAGTAGAGAAATGAGTCGAAAATTCAACTGATGATGGCAAGCAGGCAATCAACGACGCTACCTCCTCCGGTGGGTGGCCTCTTGGATGCGGCAAGGGAGTAGTTGATGGAATTCCAACACAGTGAAAGGCGACGATGGGAACCGGGGATCACTGGATCGACAGTTGCAATACAGTCTGATGGTGAAGAGTCAAGATTTTATTATTTCGATGAGTCACATAGGATGTAGGAGGAGTGCCGAGCTGGTGGTTGCAGGCTGATGAGTTGTGGCTGGTTTAGGGAATAAGGGATTTCAGTTTGGGCCACAAGAGTTGGATGTTGACCCGCATGTCATATGAGTTATTTTCATTTATTAATTTTTCTGCGTATCCATTGGGTTACCGTGGGCGCAATTTTATACCCATACCCTATCCATATATTCGAGTATGGATACCCATTACCCATGAGTATAAAATCTTGCCAAGTTTTGCCCGTGCACGTCATTTTTGGGCAGGGTACTCGAGGGTACCCAAACCCACGGGCAAAACTGCCATCCCTGGACAGTCTAGAGATGATGAAGCGTGTCATCATCGAGGTCCACTCCTAGAGAGGGAGTTGCGTCTCATCGCCGACAAAGAAGGGAGATATTGGGCACCGCCAACCTCATCACTACAAAAGACGACCTCATCCATCCATCCTCGCTACACCGACTAGGAGAGTCGTAACCAGAACGGTCGTGTAGCGTTGCTGCGCTGACATCTGGGAGCCACGTTGAGCCTCAGTCCACTGAGCTCCCACCATCGTGTGCATGTTGACCGTAGGGCCAGGAGACCGACTTAGATCATACATATGCATAAGGAAAACATAGAATTGGAATAACATGTCATTTTGAAACTTATGGTATTGTAAAACAATTGGAATCTAGATCAAAGAGTGTTTGATAACACAGAAAAAACATGAATTGTGTAATAAAGAGATTCCAGTAGAATTCAAATCTTTCAAAAACTGCATGGAATTCCATTGAATCAAAAGGAGTGGATTCTGTAAAAGTTAGTGCTAGTGATGGATATCTGCATCTTCAGTTGTAGCGTGTCATTAGAAAACATGCTCGGCTAGGTGTGTTTTTGTGTGAGGGTGCGTATTGGTGTACGTATCTTCTATATCAAAATAGCTAACTACCACTAACTATTTTTCTCAACATGCAAGCATGCCGCGTCATCGCACAACAGGCATGAGAAAAGGCCCAGCCACACTAACATATGCCTCTCATCATGCAAGCATGCCACTTCAATATAAAACATGCATGGAAAAAAGACACATCTCAACATGGAAACATCTATGAGAATTTTCATTCTGTTATGCTATTTCTATTTAATAAACATTTTACAACTATATAGTAATCAAACATAATAAATTAAATGTATTTTCAGTTTTAGATTTTTATATTATTACTTCAAATATTCATGTTTCATACCACGAATCACATTGAAATATGTTGCAAAATATTCTTGCAACAACGTGCGTGGTATCATCTAGTTAGTATAATGGCAACCAAAAAAGTTTCAGCTCTTAATGATTGATGATTAACAAATAAATAAATCACACCAAACCGAAGAAAAAGAAAGGAAGAAATTAAAGATTCAAAACGAAGCGAAAACGTGCTACCTTGTCTGGTTGCCACTGTCCTCTGTCCTGAGCTGATTGACCATTTAAGGTGTGTACTAACCGCAATTAAAATGCAAAACTACAAGAAAACACATAGCAGGTGAAAAGTGTCGCAAGGAGACACCACCGTGACCTTGAAGGCATAATAAATCTTGGCCCTTTTTTTTGCTGAATCATGGTGCTAACTAACAGGTAGAATGTGCCAGCCAGGTTGGGTAATAGGCGGCAGTAATGAGCCTCACCTGCTGCAGCTGCAGACTCTGCACAAGATCACGGTCCATCAATAATGACTCAAATCTGAGTCCAAGAAACTGAGGGTCCGTTTTGATCACCTCGTCGAGGGAATTTGAAGAAATTCAGACGAATTGGTTCGATCAAGTGGTATATATACAATTTTTTTACCCGCAAAAGAAATAAAGTTATTATTAAAATTGAGACACTTATTTTGGGACAAAAAATGCCCTAGAATGTGGTCAACTCAGAGAAAATACTCTTATGTGAAGTGAGAACACCCCTCGATGACAAGTCAGAATGTGATTCATGCATCTGCGAAACCGGGCACTTGATCCCAGAAGGATTATAAAACCAGTGTATCGTTTTGTTGACTTTGCTAGTAGTAATTTTTCCTTTGACAAGTGATGACTCTGATTTTTATATCCTGTGGGGAAAAAGAACCTGTTCCCCCGTATGACTGGTTAAGCAAAAATGGATCAGTGGCCTGAAAACAAGGAAGGCAAGATCCCTGAAAATAATAGACATCAATACTTTAGCTTTCAAGTTTCAGCAACAGCAACAGGCAGCAACATAAACTAAATGCTAATACTACTACTGCAGATCAGTTTGTTGGTTTCTTCTTTATGGGATAGTAGTAATAGCATAACTGCAGTTCTTTGGCGCGCAATTTATTCTTTATTGTTGGTACATTTGTGTTTGAGCGACACATTAATCCCTATTAAAATGCATCCAAAAAAGCTAAATACTACCTCCGTCTAGGTGAATAAGTCATTCGCGTAGTTCTAGGTCATCGATTTGAGCAATTAAATATGTGTTATATGTTATGAAAAGTACATCACTAGATTTCTACAAGGATGTAGTTTCTAAATATATATTTTTTGTCACATATAACACATATTTAGATAGTTAAATCGTCAACCTAGAACTACGCGAATGACTTATTCACCGAGACGGAGGTAGTACCAGCAAAGGGGGCCTTTCTTGACTTTCTGTTCTAACCAGCTGACGAGTTTTATTGTTTCAGACAGTTTGGCCGACACTTTAAATTTCAAATACTACTCTGCAGCTGTGTCCAAGGTCTTCTCAGCAAACAAAAACCAATAGGAAGTTAACAAATGCATGCAAATCCGATCGGATGTCCAGAGGCTGCTCCCTGATTTGGAAATGAACTCGTCTTCTTCGATGCTTCCATGCTTTAGGGAATTTTGTTTAGAAAATGTTGTGTTCGATGGAAACGGTCCCACGGCACGTGCAGCTTCCAGCTGCTCAAAACAGTTTCCACGGCATGTATAAGATCAGGGCCTTCAGTAAAATATGAGGGCAAGCTGAACATTTGCTTTAGACCATTTCTACAAACTAAGATATTTTTTTAATTAAACTAATTCATCGAAGGGCCAAAGGCCGATCTTTATTAGAAGGAGAAAGACAGTACAAAGACAACCATACAACACTACCAGCAGTCCAGGAGATCTGGGCCTGCCAGCAGAAGAGCAATGGAAAGGATCGCCGGAGAGAGCGCCGGCTAATCCACTAAATCAGTCACACATCCGGCTGATCTCCACACTCCAATGTCTTCTCCGATAAGATCCAGGACCCTCTCTATATTACAAGCGGTGTGCTGAAAAATTCTCGCGTTCCGCTCCTTCCAGATCCTCCAATGAATGAGAATGACAATGGTGTCAAAGTTCCGTCGCGTTTGCTTGGGGATTGTCCTCCTTGCCGCCTGCCACCAGTCTTCCGTGCTGTCAAAACTGCTGTCCGGGATGGGAAAATTCACCGAAGACCATTGTTTGAAGAGGGTCCAAAGCTGCTGGGTAAATCTGCAGTGGGTAAAAAGGTGCGTGCAGCTCTCTGGTTGCACAGAACAGAGCGCGCAATCCCGATTGGATGGCCAACCTCTTTTCTGAAGGTTATCTGCCGTAAGGCACTTCCTATGTATGACAAGCCACATGAAGAATTTGCAACGCGGGGGCGCTTTGGATTTCCACAAGGGTTTGTAACAAGCAAACCTGATTCCAGCCATGAAGAACATCTTATAAGCACTGCTGACTGTGAATTGGTGATGTTCTGTCATCCTCCACTCAAGTCGATCCTGAGCCTCTGAATCGAGTACAGTAGCCTGTGCCATGTCCCAGAACCATAAGTATTGCGCCAAGGCTTGGACTGTCAAGCCACCTTGGATGTCCCTGAGCCATCTTCGATTGTGCAGCGCATCACGGACTGACAGTTTGGAATCTTTCACAAATGAAAACAAGGCTGGTGCCAACGAGGCGATGCTACGCCCATCCGTTGTCCAGTTATCCGTCCAAAATCTAGCAGTGTCACCACTCCCAAGGGTCACTCGACCTGCAGCCGCAAGGATAGCAGCGGCATCCTTGTCTTGCTGCTCTGGGAATAACTGCCACGGGCGCTCTTCAGCATCCCATCTTAGCCACTGCCATCGACACCGGAGCGCAACCCCGAAGACTTTCAGGTTCAAAATACCGAGGCCTCCCCATTCCTTGGGTCTGCAAACCCGGGCCCAGGGAACCAGGCAATGGCCTCCATTGATTTCCTCCTCGCCCCTCCATACAGAAGCTCTACATCTTCTGTCAATGATCTTTAGAGCCCACGCCGGTAAAGGTAAAACAGCCAAGAAATGCATCGGAAGAGCCAACAGAACCGAGCCCGTCAGCGTCACTCTGCCTGCTGGCGCCAACAGCTTGGGTTTCCACCCTTCCAACTTGCTGGAGAATTTGTCAATCAGGGGCAGAATATCTTGTCTCCTCAATTTGAAGATTGAGAGCGGGAGACCCAGGTACTTCAGGGGGAACTGCATGTGCCGACAGTTAAAGAAAGCCGCAACCTCCCTGGCCTGCTCATCCCCACACCAGATGCCCGTGACGGAGCTTTTCTCAAAATTAATTTTCAGCCCGGAGGCCTCTCCAAACAGTTCCAGAATCGCAGAAACGACTTGAAGATCAGAAGCCACTGGAGAGAAAAAGATAATCGCATCATCCACAAAGATAGAGGCCCTTGGTGTTTTCGCGTCCATCCCCATCTCAACCAGCAGGTTTTGACTAGCCGCCCAACTAAGCATGGCCTGCAGCGCGTCAATGGCTAGAATAGGGTCGGCGAAATGGGATCGCCTTGCCTAACTCCCTTCCCCAGAGCGAATTGGTTGCTGGTCTCCCCATTGATGAGCACCGACGATGAGGCTGAGCTCAGCAGGCCGCAGATCCAGGAACACCATTTATATCCAAAACCTCTGATCTTCAAGATCTCCAAGAGGAATTCCCAGGACAAGGAATCAAAGGCCTTTGAAATATCTATCTTCATGAGCACAGATGGTTTCTTCTTCTGGTGCAGAGCTCTGGCCGCATTCCGGACAAATTTGAAATTCTCATGAATAGATCTCTTAGTGACAAAGGCACTCTGAGCTCTGGATATAATACTTGGGAGAAGCAAGGCCAAGCGAGTTGCCAACACCTTCGCAAAGATCTTTGCCACACCATGTATAAGGTTTATAGGCCTAAAATCTGTTATCTGCATCGATCCCTCCTTTTTTGGCAAAAGCGTGATGATTGACGTGTTCAGCCCACTGAAGGAGGAGAAGTGCTCCATGGCTGCCATAAAGTCGTCCATGATGGTATCCCAACAAGACTTGTAGAACAGCCCAGAGAAACCATCGGGCCCAGGAGCCCTGTCAGACGGCATATCATCCAGCACCTTCTTTATCTCCTCTCTAGAGAAAGGAGCCTCCAGCTCCCTAGACGAGCTCTCCGAAATCTTGCCAAGGCCCAACTTCTCCAAGTCAATAACCTTGTGCCTCGCCGCCGGCGTTCCGATCGATTCCTTAAAGAACTCATGAGCCAGACTTAATTTTTCTTCCATGGATGCAGCCAAGCGCTCCCCAGATAGCAGGCAAGGTATAAGATGCTTCCTTCTGCGCCCGTTTGCTTTGAGATGAAAGTATTTCGAGTTTGCATCTCCTTCCTTCAAATCTCTGATTTTTGCCCTTTGCCTTAACCTAACTCTCTCCAAGGATGCCAAGGCCAAGCATTTACCTTTCAAAAAGCCCTTGAGCTTTCTCTCCTCAGACGATAACACTCTCGACTCTTGCGCTGTGTCCAGTCTGATAATGATCTTGTTAGCTATGTGGAACTGCAGATTCATGGGACTATGTTTCCTCTGACCCCAGCTTCGTAATGCTTTAGCAGTGTGTTGGAGTTTAGTACTCAGGACATGCATTGGGTTCGAACTGGCTACCTCCTCTTCCCAAGCCTCTTTAACTACTTCCTGGAACCCTGTTAATTTGCACCAAAAATTTTCGAACCTGAATCTGAAGGCCCTCATACTGCCCGAGGAGCAGGATAGGAGCATTGGACAGTGATCCGAAACATTTGAACTCAAGGGCAGCAGGTCACTGATTGGAAATAAGTCTTCCCAGTCGTTATTGAACAGAACTCTGTCCAATTTGGCCATAATGGTTCGTTCCTGCCCATTACACCAAGTGAATTTTCTACCCACCAGAGGCATGTCATGCAAACCCAGCTTGCTGATTGTGTGTCTGAACTTATTCATCAGCCTTCTGTTAGCTCTCCCTGTACTGCGCTCATCCTCACGTGTGACTATGTTGAAGTCACCATTTAGAATCCAAGGGAGCTGCACCTGCTCACCGTGTTGCTCAATCTCCTCCAGGAACCGCACCTTCTCTCCATCCTCTTGCGGTCCATAGACCGATGTGACCAGCCAGGTTTTGCCATCGGCCAGGGAAGTCACAGTAGCAGAGATAGAGAACTCCAGCTTCACATTTGTGATCTAAAGACGATCAGATCTCCAGGCTAACATAATTCCTCCTCTGGTGCCGTCCGCTGGCAAATCCTCAAACCCATCAAACTCTGGGCCAAGAGTCTGATTAACCACCGAAGTATCCAGGGCATTAAGCTCAGATTCTTGGAAGCAAACCATGGACACATCACAAGACTGCATAAATAAGCGGATAGAATTGCGCCTGGCTGGGTTATTCAGCCCTCTGACATTCCACACAAGCAGTCTGACTGTCATGACTAACAGAAAAAAGCACACCCCCAGCGATTACATGAGCTCTATGCTCCGCATGGCTCAACATTCTCCGGCAAATTGAAGACTGCAAAACCATCATGCGCCGGTTCGTCGAAGGCATGGTCGTCTAGATCAAAAAGGGCAGCCACCGCCTTGATATGGTGCGGAGCCAGCGGCGCTTGAAAGAGCTTCAGATATGCATCCATGGCCTCCGGAGACACGCGCTCTTCAGCCTTGATCACACCTAGGCCACGAAGCATCACATTTTGCGCCCTCTCGACCGGCCCCATGCGAGTCCCTCCATTCATCTTGTGTAGCCGCTCACTCCTATGAGGGGTGAAGCCGGGCGGCAGAGTCTTCTTGCGCCGGATAGGGGCCGAGGCCGCCGGACGTTGCCCCAGGAAAGATGGCCTGGATGAGGCCCCGAGCCCTGCCAACAGCGTATCCTACGCCGACAAGGGCCCAGCCTCCCCCACACCTCCCGTTGACGCAGACAGCGACGGAAGGAGCTGGTGCGGCATCAGCGGGACTGCAAATGGCGTGCTCACCGCGCCCTCCTGCTCACCAGCTCTCACCTCCTGCAAGTCCGGCATCCTGAGTGGCGGCAGAGCATCACCCAGGCCCAAGGGAACTGCTTGATCCGAAGCCTGAATGTCTTCTGGCCTGCCATCCCCCTCGCTATCCACCAGACTGAACGAGAGACGCCGAGGGGATGGGCCGCATCGCCCGTAGCCGAACCCATGATCCGGTGTTCGCCCCAGCACCGCAGATCCCACCGCCGTGGACGCCGCCAGAGAGCGCCCGCAAGGGGTGTCGACCCACGCTGCCGAGCCGACCGCAGTGGAAGCCGCCGAAGAAGACCTAGAGGAGCGCGGGGCGACAGAGACAGCCGCGGGCCCGACCGGGCTCGATCCCATGGAGGGGCTCGCTCGCACCAGAGAGCCAGGTTCCAATCTTCCAGCTCGAACGAGGAGGCCGTTCACCCGCCGGCCGCCCCAATCCCCAGCAATGCCAAGGCCGCCCGGGCCACCAAAGGGGTGACCACCCGAGCGAATAGCGTCGCCCCGGCCCTCGCCGTCGATCCGCCCTCTGAAACAGCTTCTGGAGTAGTCATGTCTTCTTGTGAGGTCTTCATCGTCCTCCGGCTCGTAGTTTGGACGAAGCGCCATGAACGGCACTGTGCGGTCCATCACATCCAGCACATGAATGGTAAGTGGATGGATCAGAGTGCGGCGCTCAGTTGGTGGCGCTGGCGGCGGAGGCACAAAAGGCCAGTCCTCGTCCACCACATTGGGCAAACCCACCGGCTCGGGGATCTCCAGATCATACACCTTCGGAATGCCAGATGGATTGCGCATCCAAGCAGTGACCCCAACCTGCCAGCGATCTTCTTGCGGCAGCACCACTACCAGTTGGCCTTGAAGATTGTTGACGAGCTGGCTCAGCGTCTCCCGCTCCCAGCCACTCGCTGGCAGTCCCTCAATTCCCAGCTTGTAGAAGAACTCGAGCTTGCCACTGGATGCTTGGACGCACCGGTGCCAGCGCTGGAACGCGATTGGCGCCCCCGCACACCGGATCCGGCCGGTCTGGCTGAAGACCCGGTCGCAATCTTCTGTGGAAGCAAAACAGATGAAAAAATCTGCGGGGTGCGTCACCTCCACCCGGACGAACCTCCTCTCAGCCCCGCACTCTCACCCCAGGGCTAGAACCAGCGCCTCCGGTGACACCGCAGACCGCCGCCCTTGCACCGAGGCCAGCAACGCGCGGCTGCGGAAATCCGCCTCGAGCGCATCCATGCCCGCGGAGCGAGAGATGATGCCGTCGCCATGAGCCGGCCTCAGATCGGGATCCCCATGAGTGTACACCTCACCAAGGAAGCGCTCACGAGCCAGAGGGGGATAGTGCGCCATGGAGCCAGAGGGGGGCGGTGGAGGCGGTGCGGAAGATCCCGCCGTCGGCGATCTAGGATGCGCGCGGGGATTCGACGGAGCCCCTCGAGATCTGGCGGTGTGCTACGAAGGGTGGGAGGAGCAAGAGCGAGCAACGTGTCCCGAGACCCAGCAGCGGTGGCAGCGAATATCACCGGAGCATTCCGCCTTAAAATGACCAGCCTCCAGACATTTAAAGCAGAGGCCTACCAGCCACCGGGAATCCGAGGCTTGGATGCATCCGGGCGCTTGACGGCAGGAGCATCTTCATAACGGTGTTGGTGACGGCGATTCCGCACCTCGACCCATCCGTCGCCACCTGGCTCCAGATCCGCCGAGGCGGGACGAGAGCGGCCCGGAAGTGGCACCGCGGATGAAGCAGGCGAACGAGAGGCCGCAACCGTCGCAAGGGCGTTATCTGGCCGTTGGGATTCAGAGTGAAAGCCCAGCGGGTGAGGCTGTGGTTGAGAGGATCGGCTGCGTGCCGGACCGTTGACGACGGCGGCGGCGTAGGAGCGAGCAGGAGGACGAGAGGACCGTTGGGAGGCCATTCAATTAAACTAATTCATTGACATCAGAGCCTAAGCCTGCGTTGGCAAGCAATGATGCTGCGGAGCTTTAACCTTTTCCCCCTTGCAATAGCTACAGATTTAACTGTAGAGCCTAAAAGGGAGGTAGCATGTGCAAAGCATTTGTTTTAACTCAAATCTAGAAATTTCGAAGAGAAAATCTTGTGCCTACGAAGGAGATAAAACGCTCTTAATTTGGCCAGAGAAGATGGGGCTTGCACCACTACTATTTCCTATGACTGTGGCTACAAATTAAGTTAGTTGTCGAGCATCCAAAAGGAAAAGATTAGTTGGCAATGGAAGGCCAAAAGTTTAAAGTAAGGGTATAGCAGTGCTCGTTGTCCATGGGTTCGGCGACAACATGTTCGGCTCCTTGGGAATTTAGTAGCAAATCCAAAAGTTTAGTTCCTCTCGTCGGCAGAGGAACTGAACTCGTGCAGATCAAACTTCAGTAGCAATCACTAAGCAGAGAACCGTTCCGTTTTCGTTATTTGTAAGGATGGATCAAACTTGAGTAGCAAATCCAAAAGTTTTAAGCGTATAGAAGTAGCAATCACTAAAGTCTTGCAGATCAAACTTCAGTACCAATCACTAAGATGCTGGCTCCTGGTGGTCTCTCGCTGAAACTCATGGCAGAGAAGGTGATGGCGACACTATCACTGAAGGTGCCATCACCAAGTTTGCTGATTTATTCCACGGGCAGCTGCCTCGTATCGCTGCCAGTGCTCTCTTCTGGCTGGACTGCGAGCTGGCAACGGTGGTTGAACACGCGCTACTCCAGCACGGTGGAGCCGATGGACGGATCACGAGCTCGATGCCGTCACTGTGGTAGTATTGCTTGGATTGAGCTCTTCTTGTTCTGTTGTTAGTGCAACTATTTTGGCTGGTAAGAGCATCTCTGGCGGATCACCTAAAAACTTATAGTGGGGTAAATTTTCTACTTTACTCTACTATAAACTGCACTTAGCCAATCCTTTAAATTCTATAAGGGAGTAAACGCCAAAACTACCCCCGAGGCGCAAAATATACTCGGCGCCCGCGCGGTGGAGTAAAACTCATCCCGCCACTTTCTCCACCCACGCAGTTGCGTCCTTCTCGCCGCTGCCCCACGCGCCGCCATCGCCACCGATGGCTGCCCCGTCATAGGAATGGGTAGCCAAGACCCTTCTGCCACCCTGCTGGCCATCGTGGTTGGCTTGTCGCCGTCGGAAGCTACCCCGCGCCGCCACCCGCACCGAAAAAGCGGTTGGGGATGAAAAATCTTCATCGGCCACAAGCACCAGCTCCAATCACGACCAAGGCCACCGGGGTGGCCACTATCTTTCCGGCAACGGTTGGCCGCCCTCCCGATGCTCCCGCCAACAACAAGAGAGCTAGGAAACCGATGGCCGCGACGTCGGCCCTCGCTGAGGCAACGAAGAAGAATAAGGCCACCTCCCCCCCCGCCCCCCGTCCACGCCCGGCGCCTCGTGCAGCGACTCCAGCCACTGCTTCGACGCGTCTGGCCGCTGCAGCTGGCAAAAAGGGCCACGACCACCAAGTGCCAACAAGGTAAAAAAACTTCTTTTTCATTTCGGCCGATGAATTAGACGGTGATTGTGGCCAATGATGATGGAGTTTGTTGGTTTTGTTGTCGTAGTGTGAAGATGAACATGACCGAATTCTTGGTGTCTTTGGAGTCCTCGACTACGATTGGGCTAGACGGTCTCAATTACAATTCGACTTGGGATCATGAAGATCGGAGGTGGCAGAAGAAGAGGTGACCAAAGAGGGGGTGGCCGATGAAGAAGAACATGAGGAGGTGCCCGAAGCAAGCATGAAGACGCCAAGGTCATGAACTCACAATTACAATAAAGTTGAAGATATTGCTCTATGGTATCCTTGGATGAACATCTCCATGGATGCATCACTTGGAAGGATCAAACCAAGGACAAGTTTTGGGAGAGAATTGTGGAGCACTACAACAACTCTGTGGAGGTGACATCAAGCCGTACACAAGGGTCTCTTGGGCATGGTTAGGGCACCATTCACGACAATGCAACCGATGCATGGTCCGCTTGCATCAATCAAGTGAATCATGCATCACCTAGCGGTATGCAAGTCACGGAGTATGCCCCGTACATCCAAGAACTCTTCAAGCATAGGAACAAGAAGTTCGGCCACAAGCCCTTCAGTTTGTATCATTGCTACAAAAAGCTTTGCAAAAACGAGAAGTGGATCAAGAGAGTTGGTGGCTGAGAGGATGGTGGTGGTGATGATGGCCGATAGGATGGTGGTGATGGTGATGGTGGCCATGTGTACGGTGGTGGCGGTGGTGATTTCTTCGGCTAGAATGTTGTTTGAGTTCGTGCATGCCATTGGTTGGCCTCGATCCACAACATAACACATGCTATGTTTGTGGTTATTTTGGATTAAACTTGATCAGTGAAATGATGTCTTTTGGATGAACTATATGCTTGTTAACGGTTATGTTATGAAACTATATGCTTGTTAATGGACGAGTTATGCATGTTTGATGATATATATAGTGAAGTGTTTGAAGTTCATGCGTCTAGGACAAAAAACTTATGCAAATTTTTTATTCCACTAAATTCAGGGAATTAGCTAGGTGCGGCCACCTATAGAGGAGTAAAAGATTACTCCACTAACTTTACTCGGTCGGATACACCTCTATTTCTTAGGGACCGACTAGAGTTGATCTAACCTAGGAGAGTGTTCCCGTATTTGGTGAGTATGTGATGCTGCTTACGTCGAGCCTGCTGCTGCTTTCTTTGTGTCCACTGTCTAATAACATAGGGAGGATATTCCCCTGCTCGTGTGTGTGCTACTGTTGGGGAACGTTGCATGGGAAACAAAAAATTTCCTACGCTCCCCAAGATCAATCTAGGAGATGACCATCTACGAGAGGAGAGATTGGATCTACATACCCTTGTGGATTGCTAAGCGGAAGCGTTAAAAAACACGGTTGATGTAGTCAAACTTCTTCGCGATCCAATCACGATCCGTCCCGCGAACTCCTGATCTAGTGCCAAACGGACGGCACCTCCGTGTTCAACACACGTACGGCTTGATGACGCCTTCACCTCATCGATCCAGCGAGCGATGGTGAAGTAGTAGCTCGAGTCCTCCGGCAGCACGACAGTGTGGTGGCGGTGGTGGTGGAGAAATCTCAGCAGAGCTTCGCTAAGCACTATAGAGAGGAAGAGGGCTACGAGGGAGAGGAAGGGTAGGGCCGCGTGGAGATGTGCTCAAGGGTGCGGCTGCCCTCTCTCCAACTCTCTATATATAGGAGAAGGGAGGAGGGGGTGGCGCCCCTAGGGTTTCCCCTAGGGGGCGGCAGCCAGGGCAGATGGGATCTCCCCTAGGGAAACCCTAGGGCGACTTGCCTCCCAAGCCAGATGGAGGCCTGCCTTCCAAGCCAGGAGGCGCCCCACCTCGCCTGGTCACGTGGGATGGGGTAAGAGGGGCGCTCAGCCCCTTAGTGGGATGGTTTGGCCCCTTCCCTTGGCCCATGAGCCCCCCAACACTTGCCGGGACCCCCCGAAAACCCTTTCGGTCATGCTTGTCATCACCCGGTACCCCCTAACAATTCCGCACTTCAATACCCTTCATTCAATATATCAATCTTCACCTCCGGACCATTCCAGAGTTCCTCCTCATGTCCGTGATCTCATTCGGACTCCGAACAACCCTTGGTTACCACCATAATGACTCGACTATACTTATATCGTAACCAAACGTTAAGTGTGTACACTACTAGTGAAAACCCTAGCAGTAGCGCGGGTATTTTGCCTATCAGTAGCGCGGGACGACGCGCTACTGATAAGGCGCTACAGCTAACCTATAGCAGTAGCGCCTGTCATCCCACACTACTGCTATACATGGCTAGTAGTAGCGAGCTTTAGTGCAGAGCGCTGCTGCTAATATCTGGATCGCTTTTTAGCAGGAATCACTACTGGTAAGGGAGCGCTACTGCTAACTTTATTCCCCTCGCTACTGCTAGTTTTATTAGTCTCTGTTTTTTCTACATATTTGTTTTGTATTTGAGTAGGCTTTATACAATAATCTTTAGCATATCATACACATAGAAACGTAGTCATAACATGTACATACAAATAGTCTCATCAAATCATGTCATCATCATAATCATCATCCAACACAAAGTGGTCTCTCGTCATCATCTCGAAAATAGCGATACAAGTCTTGGTTACTTGCAACTACATCGCCATCCATCTAAACAATGATATACGCGAGAAGAGCTATCACTATGAGTGAGAGAGGAACTATGCAATACATGAGTTCGTATCCCTCTCTCGCATTAGCGTCAACCTAAACTAACTACTGGTTGTCGCTTGGAAACCGGAAACTAGTACACCTGGGCCTGACACTCCGGCCACTCATCGTATACTCCTGGCGTAGCACTTCTTCGCCATCGATGATCTATGCACCTGCATCATCACATGAGTCGATGATATGCAACATATATAGTTGAACAACAGAAAGAGGCAGACTTGGCAAAAATAGAAGCAACATATCATAAGCATAAATAACAAAGTTCATCATACCCAAAATGCCCTGACTAGAGTGATCTTCACTAGTCGAGGAGGAAGGTTTAATTACATCACAAATAAAGTTTTGTCGTGCATAACTCAAAGTTTTGTCATACAGAAAGTATGGACTAAACGGACACATTGTCATATATCCACAATAACTACATGTTGTGCCATCCTTCCATGTCAAGGAGATAGTCCCCGAGCTTAGCGAAAGGCTTCAGGTCCAGACGCTGAGAGGCTACGCGTGTTCGGACATCTTCCCGCGACATTTGTCCTTCTTCGTAGAACATCCCTGTTTTTTCGACGACCTCCTTCATGATGATTTGGGCAAGTTCGGGCTGGATGTGATAGAACTCAGCTCAAAGTCGATGATCCTCGATATCTCCTAAGTCCTTTGCCCATCGCAGAATATGGGCATCGCCGGATCTAGGTGATATGTGAAGGTTCTGGTGATCCCGTCTGTACTCCAGCATGTGGTGTAGGACATAGAATCCATCATTAAGAGAATCACTCGGTTGCTGGATGTAGCAGAAGTCGGTCTTATGGCTGAAGGCGGGTCTACCGTCCCTTGTCTTCTTGTCCTTGACCTCTCCACCCCGTGTGCCGTAGTAAAAGATAGCACTATCGAGAACGAACTTAATGTGGGTGTAATCCTTTTTATTAATGTTCTTTGACGAGTCCAAGTAAAGAGCGTGGGAGTATCAGGGGTAGAGGATGATGAGGACGGCGCGCCCGCCGCTGCACAAAATAAGTACACCTCAAATTAATTAGCCTCCACCATGCAAATGAATGATTGAAATCGAAGGAAGGATATCCGCGCGGATGACTTACAGGGGATGATAAGGCACGAGAATCGCCTCCTTGTTCTTATTGGCGAGCATGAAATTGACGAGTTAGTCCCTCGCGTATTCACAATGCTTTGCGCAGACTGCCAAGAAGCCCTCATGCATGAAGTACAGGTCAACGACACAGATAAAAGGTATCTGCTCAACCCCGATGAGGTAGTTCATGTGCAAGGCACAAATGCGGACAAATGTAAAATCCAGCTTCTTCAAGTGAAACATGTCGAAGATGTAATCGAATCGAAGGAAGAACTTCTCCGCGGGGAATGTGTCGATGTACGACAATTGCCGCGGTACGTTAACCACATAGAGTGGGTATCCTGGATTTTTCGAGGCGATGAGGCCTTTCTCTATCCGCAGCACATCGTCATGAAGTCTCCTTACATTGCTGAATCTGGCGCCCATCGCTGCTTTAGGTAGTATTGGTTCGCCGGCGATATGCCATTTTGCCGCACCGGGGATATCAATACGGTCTTGAACCCGTGTAGGTGTCAAAAACGGCGGATCTTAGGTAGGGGGTCCCGATCTGTGCGTCTAAGGCTAATGGTAACAGGAGGCAGGGGACGCGTTGTTTTACCCAGGTTCGGGCCCTCTCGATGGAGGTAATACCCTACTTCTTGCTTGATTGATCTTGATGATATGAGCATTAGAAGAGTTGATCTACCACGAGATCGTAGAGGCTAAACCCTAGAAGCTAGCCTATGATTCTGATTGTTGTTGTCCTACGGACTAAACCCTCCAGATTATATAGGCACCGGGGGGGGGGGGCTAGGGTTATACAGAGTCGGCTACAAAGAAGGAGATCTAACATCCGGATCACCAAGCTTGTCTTCCACGCAAAGGAGAGTCCCATCCGGACACGGGACGAAGTCTTGAGTCTTGTATCTTCACGGGCCAATAGTCCAGCCAAAGTATATAGTCTGGCTGTCCAGATACCCCCTTATCCAGGACTCCCTCAGTAGCCCCTGAACCAGGCTTCAATGATGATGAGTCCGGCGCGCAGATTGTCTTCGGCATTGCAAGGCGGGTTCCATCTCCGAATACTCCAAAGTAACTCTTGAGCACTTGAATCATGTCCGGCTCTGCAAGACGATTTTCACATGCCACTGCAGGGAGAACAATATCCCACAAATATAATCTGTTAACAATTTTAGATAACGTGACATCACACCATGACCGAGTCATCATTTGAACCGTTTTCCCACAACTAGCCACCGCACATATTGCGAGGCAGCTTCCTCGACACGTCTTGTCGAAGTAGAGATTGTGTCCCCCTTATCACGGGACCTTCATCAATACGGGTGCGGGTAGCCCAACCATACTTCCAATCGCGGCGAGTGGGGAACGAGCAGGTTCCACCAGGCAGGTAGGGAGGCACAAAAGTTTTTGTAGGCTCTATAAAGAGATAAGGCCTCTTCTTCTTTACCCATGCCTTTTCCTTTTGCTCGTCCATTCCCCTTCGCTCGAGCCCTAGCGCCCAAGCGCTCGTCTTCTCCACCAAAAAGAGGTTCTTCGAATCTGGAGCAGGAGGCAAATGGATGGCCTCAACCGTCTAGGAGAAGGATATTAAAAGGCTTCAAGAGGCCGGGTACCTGGCCAAGAAAATCGGCCACCGTCTTTCGACGGCGGGACAGATTGTCCCTAATCCGGAGCCTCACAAGAGGGTCGTGTTTCTTCCTCATTTTGTCTGCGGGCTCGGGTTTCCCCTTCACCCATTTGTTCGCAGTGCCATGTATTATTACGGGATTGATTTTCATGATCTGTCCCCTAATTCTTTCCTTAACATCTCGACATTTATCGTCGTGTACGAGGCCTTTCTCCGTATTTCACCCCACTTCGGCTTATGGCTGAAGATCTTCAATGTGAAGCCCAAGGTGGTGAACAGCGAGCATGCCGAGTGCGGCGGCGCCATGGTGAGAAAGATGCCCAAGGTCACATGGCCGACAGGCACCTTCAATGATTCCGTCAAGGAGTGGCAGCATCAGTGGTTCTACATCACTGAGCCGCACGGTAAAAAGTGGGCTGCTGCTCCCGAATTCAGATCCGGAGCCCCCTTGCGGCTCATGTCCTGGCCCAAGAAGGGCCTGAACTGGTCCTCATCCGATGAGCTATCGGTGCTCCAAACACGCGTCAAGGGCGTGGTAGACAAGGATGTCAAACTCGTCAATGTAGTCTAGGTGATGTTAGTTCGCCTGGTTCTCCCTTGCCAGCACCGGGCCTGTAATTTGTGGGAATACGACCCGGCCGAGCACCAGACCCTGCAGGAGCTCTACGGCTCCTCACACAAGGATATCTGGAAGGTGCTCTTCAAGTCCGGCAAACCGTGGTTGGGCTCCGCCAAGGACCGCGGGTATCAACTGTCCCGCTCCGCAAGTCCGGTAAGTTATCGCTATGTTCTGTCTATCCATGTTTAGCTGGCATATCCCGAGGGAGACGCTTTATCATGCTTTCCGCAATTATCCCAGGAATGGACGAAGAAGGTGGGGCGGATACATTGTCTAGCCCCGCTGCCGGAGGAACTGGCAGGACCTCTTCTGACGAAGATGCTGGTCCCAGCGCCTTACAAGGCGCCGAAGAAAGAGGCCTTCAAGGAGGCCAAGGAGACCCGGAGCGGCCTCCGTCGCCGCGGTGCTTCGAACACAAAATCCGAAGACTCCAACGCCCATCCTTCCTCCGAAGATGAAGAGGAGGAGGAAGAAGACGAATCCTCCATGGGGGGAGGGAAGAAAAGGACGGCCTCCTCATCCTTGGAGGCCAAATCACCGAAGAGGGGAAAAATCCCCTTCCAGAGGCGTCCACCACGTCTACGAATAGCAGCCCGGAGTGGGATCCCAGGGCCCAGCCCCTGGTAAAATCGTGAATACACGAAATCCGAACACGCCTAAGCACCCAGGATTACTAAGGTGCAATATTTTAACTTGCGCCATACTTTGTGCAGCCCGGCGAGGTCTCGCGCCGAACAATCCTCATCGGAGGATTCGCTGAGCTCAGATGCCCTGGAGAGCGAGACGCCTCCGAAGGCCCCTTCCCCGAAGCCTGGGCGTGACACCGAGGTGTCGTCTCAGTAGGACCCAGACCAGGGAGGGCACACCTCTGGGGCCGGATACACGGGAGCAACGGTTCTGATGAACGTCGACGGAGGGGCGATTTTAGATTCGGCCCGCAGCCGGACACGGTCCTGGAGACCTTTGAAGGTCCAGGATCAGGCAGGCAGCCCCCCTTAACGGAAGGAGGCAAGCCCGCTCCGCCGGCAACCTCTGTCCAAGCAGAGCTGCAGGGCGGCCTATCGACAACGCTAAAGAATGCGTCCGTCGTTGATGAACATCGCACCCTTATGGGTGCGGTGATTGAAAAGATTCAGTCCACTGAGAGCGGACTGAATGAATCCTGCATTAGCCTTATAAAAGGCTTTGAGGTATGTTTTTAGAAACCTTTGAAGATTGTCATAGTATGAACGGTAGCCCCTGATGCACTGTCCGGTGAAAGAGAGAGAACCGGACAGGGGATCAAATTTCCGCTTCGCAGGAGACTCGGTTAATGACATATATCTCTTTGTTTGAAAACAGGCGTCTGTAGCGACGACCGCCTCTCATACTGCGGAAGTGTCCGGACTAAAGCAGAGTTTGGAGCGGGCCGAAGAAGAACTTGGCTGAGTGAAGAAGCAGTTGGAGGACAAGCAAGGTATGTCGAAACCTTTGATAAGTTAAGCACAAATGAGTAGTTGTGCCTGATGAAATCATTTGTATTGTGCGCTCTAGGAGCAAATGCCGAAATTGAGGCGCTGAAGAAGGTTGTGGCCAAAGCCGACAAGAAGGCTGCCGCAGAGTAGGCTCTTCGCGAGAAGCACGAGGCCAGGGTCATTGAACCTGAACGAGAGCTCCATGAGGCCGTGAAGAAAAGCGAGACCTTGGAGCAGAGTCTAGCAGGGAAAGAATCCGAACTCGCCCAAGCTCTCCAAGCCGCAAATGATGTTCGGGAGGAAGCCCGAGGTGCTCTGAAGGACATTCAGGAGGCGAGGAGGATTGCGGATGGTAAGGCTTTTTTACTCAAAGCGATTTTTATATAGTAACATGAGAAATTCAAAGTGACAAATTGAATTCTTGTTTCTCCAGGGGCGTTTGCGGACCTGCCACGCAGGATATCTGATGCTGCTCAATTCTACTGGGCTGAGGAGAAGAAGTCTGTGGAAAAGCATTTCTGGTTGCAGTATTTGGCGCTGAATTATCTGGTGCCCTTTGTCGATCAGCTGAAGCAGCTGATCGAACTGCACCAGGCGGCCGAACTAGCCATGAACGACTTAGTTGTTCGGCTGTGGCCCGCTGAGCCAATTCCAAGCAGTTACTTCGGACTCGTGAAGCGGATTGTTGGTGCTTGCCCTCGGCTCGAAGTCATTAAGCGGTCGGTCTGTATAGAAGGTGCACGCATGGCATTTGCCCGTGCGAAGGTGCACTGGGGGAAGCTTGATGCTGAAAAGCTGATGACCTAGGGACCACTGGAGGGTAAGGATCACCGCAAGCCCGAATTATATTATGATGGTGTCTTGAAAGGAGCCCGCCTTATGGCAGAACAATGTACCAAAGACATTATGTTTCCCTGAAGGCAGTCATGTTGTCCTTTGTAATGCGGGACACTGGCACTATTATTATTTATTGCCTGTTATATGAAAGTTTTTTCTTCTTGTGCGACCGTTTGATATATATGAATCCTGGGAGTTGGCCAGTCATCGGCTTCTACCCCCATGTAGAAAGTACGGGGGTGTTCGGGACATACCTGAGCACTCTTTATCCCATTTTTAGGTCCTTGAAGGAGGTGTTCATCACAGCGAACCATGCAATCAGACTATAGGGCTTTATACTCTCACTTAGCCATAGGAATTCGAGTATGGTAGGCACAACCCCTGGTGTTCGGAAGACCATACGAGGGGCTCTAACAGCGCCAGATTGGAAGACCAATCCATCGCACTCTGCATTTGTTATAGCATTATGCGGAATAAATCCTTAAAGATTTTACAACCTCTCGAACAGCTGACCAGCTCTCGCCATATCATGACAGTCAGTTTTCGGCTTTCTCTACTAAGGTGCTCGTCTAGAAGAACCGGGAAACAATCGCAGTAGTTCTCCCAACTCTACCTTAGCCGATGGAGCGGAACGTAAGGTACCAAAACATGGGAGCCGGGCAAACCCAACTAATGACCCAAGACATGATTCGGAGCTAATGCATATAGTGCTATAAGTTCGGGGTGCCAAGCGACCGAGAGGGTGGCCGGACTTTGTTGCCATATTATGAGGACAATGAAGCCCCTGACATAGTGGGGCATGACACTATGTGCGAGTGCTGTTATGACGAAAAAAGGCGTCAATGAGGAATGACGGCCGGTAAGTGTCATATAGTTCTACGTATTGTAGTGGAGTGACACGTCTATGCGTATAAGTATGGTTTATGCTATGAAAGGAGGTATACTGGCGGAACCTGTTGCGACCGGACGGGAGGAAGCTGTGTGCGGATCCGAAGTGTATCCGGACTGTCTTCCTGGGGAATACCTGTGTATTCCCTCTTTGTGCGTCCGAGCTGATTCCATGTCGCCAGTCCTGTTCTGCGCAAAAGTGAGCCTGTAAAGAAAAATGCTTAGAGGCATTTGCGTGTCATAGGGTGGTTGAACTGCGGGTGCTTGATCGGAGCCTGGTCGAGCCGGGCTATGATGCCGTAAAGTAGCTCAGACTCCTTTGTTGGTGTCCGGTGGGTTGGCTGTCGAATCGAGGTTCGATAGAAAGGCACAACTTGCTACCTCAGTGACAGTATACTTTCCAGTGTCGGGGTGGAGTTCGGCCTTGCCCATAATTATGACTATGTCATGTGGGTTTGGCATGGTATGGTACCACGTTGAGTCGAGCCAATGCGGTTTGTCCCGGTAGTATATAATAGTTACTGTATAAGGGGACAATGCCGAAGACTTACTCTTCGGTATGGTCTTTGTTTGGTGATCCGAAGACAACCTCCAGGGTGGTGGGCCTGTAAAACTTGACCTTTACACCTGGAACGACATCTTTGAGAAGATGTTTTTAGTGGGTTTGATCCTCGAGCGATCAATGCCTATCTGGTGAACTGTGTCTTGGCGCAGCAAGTTTGGGCTGCTGTTTATGCCAATAGGGGCTCGTGTGAGGTGGAACCCACCAACTATTGGGGTCGATGGTAAGTGCAATTGAATTGCCATGGTTGGAATTGGCTGGACGGTCTGTGTGATCGGAGATGATCGGCCGTATTTTTGTACTGTGGGGTGACTTGTATTGTTGAGTCGGCATCCCGAGGAGTACACATTCGTTCCCTTGTTGGTTTGCGGAGGATTTTTCTTTTACCTCGTAATGTTTGATGGTCTGGGCTCCTCGTTGTCTTCATAGCTTTGAGACCCCTTTTTATTGTTTCCGGTGCACGACCGGCCGTTTTGTTTTGAAGATCCAGCATTCTCTATTGGTATGATTGGCTGCCATTCCAGGGGTACCATGAATTTGACATGGTTGGTCGAGTATGCTGCCCGGGCCGGATGGGCCTGTATTGTTCTCTTTCCGCTAACTGGACTGGGAGCCGCGGAATCCGGCACCGACTGCCGTGTCTTGGGCGTCACCATTATTTTTGTGATGCTTATGTCTGTTGCATCGTGGTTTATGGATGCTGCCTCGCGTTTCCTGCGTATTGCCCCGGACCGTGATGTATTGGCGTCGGCGTGTAGGCTTTAGGACCTCCTTCTCAAGTTGAGGTAGCAAATTGTGCTTTGGGTACCCTTTGGTGGGGCGGTCGAGTCCGTATTCCTCGGCTGCCAGGACGTTAGTCCATCTGTCTATGAGCAGATCTTGGTCAGCTTGGAGCTGCTGCTGGTTCTTTTTCAGGCTTCTTGCAGTGGCCATAAGCCGTCGCTGGAAGCGAACCTGCGCTACGGGATCCTCAGGCACGCCGAATTCATCGTCGTCAAGGCTCACCTCGTCCTCGGAGGGAGGCATGTGGTTGTCCTCCATCGAGTATCCGTTCGTCGCCTGTTCATCTGGGCTAATCTGCCCGTCTTCCTGTCCGGCCTGCTCGAAGGCAGGCTGATCGGGATTGTATTCGTCTTCGGCACCATCCGGATTCTTTTCGTCTCCGGCACCATCCGGATTGTTTTCGTCTCCTGTGCCGGTACTGCTGTGGCGCGACTTAGAGCGGTGCCGATGACGCCCATGCTTTGATTTTTTTCCTTGAGGTGTTATCCTCTATTGCCTCATCGCCATTGGTTTCTTTGGGAGTGTCCACCATATATATATATATCATACGAGGAGGTGGCTGTCCAGCGCCCCGTGGGCGGTGGTTCCTGTTCTTCTCCTGCATCGTCGTCCACACCGTCGATGTCAAGCACGTCGGTCAAATCATCGACAGTGGCAATGAAATGGGTGGTCGGTGGGCAACGAATTTCCTCGTCCCCTACTTCCCAATCGAGCCGGACATAGTTCGGCCAAGAGTCTCCTGACAAAGAGAGACCTTAATGAATCCATCATGTCGCCAAAGGGCGAGTGCTGAAAGATATCCGTAGCAGTGAACTCCATTACCGGAGCCCAACCAGATTCGGTGGGCTTGGGTGCGCGCGGTTTGGAACCTACAGCCGGACACAAGTCTGAGGGTACGGTGACACATACTTCTTTAGGGGTGGAGGCTGTGTTCGGCTCTACGGCCGATGAGTATGCGGCCTCTGGGGCAGGTTCCATCCACCCGTCCTCGGACGATGCGACCTGCCCGGATTTAGGTCCGGAGCTATTGCAGGTGCGATATCCCGAATATTGTCTGATAGTAGGTCTAAGCCGTGCTCGTCGTGACTGTTTAGCGCTCCTGGCGTAGGCCTGAATCCGTCAAAGATCAAGTCTCCGCGGATATCGGCCGTATAGTTCAAGTTTCCGAACCTGACCTGATGGCCAGGGGCGTAGCTGTCGATCTGCTCCAGATGACCAAGCGAATTGGCCTGCAGTGCGAAGCCGCCGAACACGAAGATCTGTCCGGGGAGAAAAGTCTCACCCTGGACCGCGTTGTTGTTGATGATTGAAGGAGCCATCGAGCCTTGCAGCGACGACACAGAGGAACTCTCAATGAAAGCACCAATGTCGGTGTCAAAACCGGCGGATCTCGGGTAGGGGGTCCCGATCTGTGCGTCTAAGGCTAACGGTACCAGGAGGCAGGGGACGCGATGTTTTACCCAGGTTCGGGCCCTCTCGATGGAGGTAATACCCTACTTCCTGCTTGATTGATCTTGATGATATGAGTATTACAAGAGTTGATCTACCACGAGATCGTAGAGGCTAAACCCTAGAAGCTAGTCTATGATTCTGATTGTTGTTGTCCTACGGACTAAACCCTACGATTTATATAGGCACCGGAGGGGGCTAGGGTTATACAGAGTCGGTTACAAAGAAGGAGATCTAACATCCGGATTGCCAAGCTTGTCTTCCACGTAAAGGAGAGTCCCATCCGGACACGGGACGAAGTCTTGAGTCTTGTATCTTCACGGTCCAATAGTCCGGCCAAAGTATATAGTCCGGCTATCCGGATACCCCCTTATCCAGGACTCCCTCAACCCGAGGCTATTGAGGCGGCTAGATCATAGAAACAACTTTGTTGCCTTTCCTAGGTCTCTTCCTAGACTTCTTTGCTACCGGAACATCCTCCATAATAGGTTCAGACTCCGGAGGCGGCAATTCAGGCACCGACTGATGACGCTCAAACCCTAAGTAGGCGCCAGTATTGACATACTGTTGAGTGTCATCATCATCCTCATCCTCATCTATGGCGACGTCACGAGCGACTAATGGAGCCTCTTCCTCACCCCGTCTGCTATCACCCAGCACGACATCCGACGCTAATTGGGTAGGTGAGGTGTTGATGTTCATACCTAATTGCGTGCTTGTGGGTGTGCTCCCGTCCGCCTCCAGACGAAGCAGACTCTTTGGCCACAACAGGACCCATCCATTGCAATCACCAAGCTACCAAGGGGTCTCGTCGTCATCCCCCTTGGTACCAGAGGAGCCAAATTCTCGTAGTCCGGTTTGACACTAGCCAGGGAAACCTTGAAGACGCCCGGGGGGATCGGCCGGCTGTGGAACAATGGTTCCTTTGGCTCCATTATCGTCGCCTTCCCCACGTCCACCTTCTGGTCGCCGACGGTGCACAATATGGTGCACAGGGTTTCGTCGGCCTGCAAAGAAAAGTTTGTGATGTGAGACATCCGAAAGGTAATGAAAACGGGAGATTATACATTTATTGAAGAGGGCCGGTGTGACAGATATCGTGAGGGCATCGAGCTCAGCCAAATACGAAGCACCGCCGAGCACGTCCGGTGCCAGAGCCGGTGCGGGAGCAGGTGCAGCTGCAGGTGCTGGTGCAACGCTAGTCGAGCTGCTCCTGAAGAAGTCAGCAAGGGGAAAGTCCTCTGCATGTTTTCTGGATTTTGCCTGCTCCAATTGAAAACGGCCGGAACCAAGACAGTAGTCATATATGCAAGCACCTTTTTTGCGGCAGCTATTGCTGTTGCGACTGTCTTAGATGATTTCTTCTCAACCGCAATCTCAACCTTCTTGTCGATGTTTTCTTCAGTTAACCTCCGTCTTTCTTTTCTCTCCTCCGTGGTCTCACGGTAGTACTTCTTCCATGTGGCGCCATCTCCGACACCGTGCACGCGTCCATACGAGGGCCGATTCTCCATCGGGAGTCCTTTCAACATGTTCAACGCCCGGTTGAATGGAGTGTTCCACTTGGGCCTCGCCAACGCCTCAGACGGCGAGCCACTTTCGGCCGCAATCCTGTGTTGCTCTCTCTGCAAAAGGCACAAGGATTGTTGACAAATATGACTAACATGCAGTCGAATTGATCAGAAACTAAAATTACCAGCAGTCTCATGAACTCCGTCGTTACCGCGTTCGTCTCGAAAACCTTCTTCACTGGGTCCCAACGGTGCCGGGCCCTGAGGACGTCATGCTCCTGTGGGACGGTGAACTCCGCCAAGGGGTCTGGGATGCCCAGACTCTCGACTTCTGCGTCCTCCTTGGCCCATATGGACCTCTTCCCGCCGTAACCACGTCTTCCGAGGTGGTGGCACCCAATGTTCCTATGTTGAAGCCCCTTCACGTACTTTGACTTTTTTTGGCAGCTTCGGCCTCGCAAGCCGCCTTGAATATTTCAAAGTTCTCTTCCGTGATTGTCGGATTATCCTTTACAATCTCGGAGTAGGGTTCCTTTTTGTTGACGATCCGATGTTTCACCCTTGCTTTCCAAGCGGCCAACGCGTCGCTAAACTTGGTCATGGCGTGTTTGTTTATCTTCTTCATTGTCGGGTCCTCATCTGGATCTTTATAATCCTTTTCATTCCGGCCTGGGAACAAGAATAACTGGTGCAGCTTCTTTAGGAGGGAGGGCCTCATATTATCCATATTCTTTAGTTTCTCATCGTTGATGGTGGTGGTTGTCTGTACGATGCATCCTATTTGATTGTCATAGCACGTGCGTGCTTCTGTGGGCGCGTTTGGCTCAAAATTGCCGTCATCCACCTCCGTGACCACCAGTGTAGTAGTCCTGAGCTTGTTAGGAAGCTGTTGCCTCTTTGCTTTCGGTTCTATACCAGCTCCACTAGTCTCGGCGCCGGTCTCAGTCTCAGCGCCGGTCTCAGTCTTAGCGCTGGTCTCGATGTCGGTCTCAGTCTCTGATGTGACAGGTGGACCCAGCAACATCAACTGTTGATCGCCGGCTTCCCTGAAAAATTCCTCTGCCGCCAGGTACACATTGTGGCAGTCACCAGAACCCTGTCCTTCATCGTTGCTAGCCATGCTTCCTACGGTTAAATCTAGTTAATTAATTCTAGACCTAATAAAATGAATAATGACATAAAAAAGGCCTATGCTTTGCAGGAACATTGACTCCTTCCCGGTGCGGCAAATCCCGGGCATTCGATATGTCCTAGTTTGTAGCACAAGTCATGCCGAAATTCACGGAAAATTTCGGCATGGCTTTTGTTAAAAAGTGGACAAATCGAGAATCTGAAATTTGCCAAAACGGAAATGAATCAACATTTGGGCAAAACGTAGGCCACTCAGCTTCATTCCCTGGAAACAGTGTTGAAATATCCATCTTCGACACCGCAACACATGTACAAATATACACGAGCAACCACATGTCCAAATTTCACAAGCTAATTCAAAAACTAAGTGTAGAAAAAAAATCATTTAACTACTAATAGAACAAAATTCAGTTTACTTTAGTGCTCTATAATGATGAAATGTAAAAAAATCAGTTAACTACTAATTTCATTCATTTAGGTTATTCATATAACTTCACCTAATTAACCTAATGTACCACTACTACTAGCAGCACTACTAACCTAATTAACCTAACAAAACCCTACTGCCCAAAGTAAAAAGCATCTAATTAACATGTACTAGTACCACTACTGCCCTAACCTAATTAACATCTACTAGTATCACTATATAGTATATACTACTAGTAGCACTGCTACAACATTTTCTTCATTTTTTCCTTTAAAAAACATCTAAGAAAACAAAAACCCTAATTAAACCCTACTGCCCTAACTAACTTTTGCTGTAAAACAAATTTTTTGCTCTAAACTAATTTTTGCTCTTAACATCTACTACTTAACTCTTTTGCTCAAAACTAATTTTTTTCTCTAACCTAATTTTTGCTCTAACATCTACTACTTAACATCTTTTTGCCCTAACTAATTTTTGCGCTAACATCTACTAATTAAAATGCAGATAGAGAGAGGAGGGGTGGGGGCTTGCAGAGAGGGGAGAGGCTGTGGCGTGGAGGTGCTCGGCGACGGAGGCAGGGGCAGGGAGAGCGGGATCGGGCTCGGGCAACGGTGGTCCTGGGCGAGCTCGGGTGGCAGTGAGGTCGAGGACGGCAGCGGTGAGGTTGAGGGCGGCGACGGTGAGGTCGAGGGCGGCCCGAGAGGCGGCAACGGTGAGGCTGAGCGGCCTCGGGCGACAGCGGTGAGGATGAGCGCGACGTGGACGCCGACAGGAGACGGCGGCGAAGTGGGGCGACGGCGAATTGGGGAGACGGCAGCGAAGTAGGGCGAGGGATTTGTGGGAGAAGTGGTGGCCGGGGGGAAACCGTTTTTTGGTTAAGTCAAACATAACGGCAGCGCGTTACTGAAAACGCGCTATAGCTAAGTTAGGTATAGCATGTTTCAGCAGACGCGCTACTGCTATGCCTTCATCCTTTTTTTCCTTGTTCGTTTAATTTTCTTTTCTTTTTATTTTTTCCTTTCTCCTTTTCTATTTATTTCATTTTAATTTACTTTTCTATTTGTTTTTCATTTTATTTTATTTTCATTAGCAGTAGCGCCTTACACCTAAATGCGCTGCTATAACAATATTAGCAGTAGCGCGATTCTTGAAAGATTGCTACTACTATGTGTAGCCTATCGGCTTAGTGGTTGGAATTTTAGTAGTAGCGAGTTTTCAACCTGACACGCTACTGCTATATATGCATTTGTAGCGCGCTTATTTTGCACGCGCTACTGATGTCTAGCAGTAGCGAGCTTTTTTAACAAGCGCTACTGCTAAAGTTCTGTGTATAAGGTTTTCCCTAGTAGTGGTAGACCCTGCGGGTTCGAGAACTATGCAGACATGACCTAGACAACTCTACGGTCAATAACCAATAGTGGGACCTAGATGCCCATATTGGTTCCCACATATTCTACGAAGATCTTATCGGTCGAACCTCGATATCAAGGATTCAGCTAATCGCGTATGTAGTTCCCTTTGTCTATCAGTATGTTACTTTCTCGAGATTTGATCATCGGTATCTCCATACCTAGTTCAATCTCGTTACCGGCAAGCCTCTTTACTCGTTCCCTAATACAAGATCCTGTGGCTAACTTGTTAGTCACATTGCTTGCAAGCTTCTTGTGATGTTGTATAACCGAGTGGGCCCTGAGATACCCCCCGTCATACGAAGTGACAAATCCCAATCTTGATCCATGCCAACTCAACAGACACCCTCGAAGATACCTGTAGAGCACCTTTATAGTCACCTAGTTACGTTGCGACGTTTGGTACACACAAGGTACTCCTCCGGTGTTAGTGAGTTGCATGATCTCATGGTCCTAGGAACATATACTTGACATGGAGAAAACGATAGCAATAAACTTGACACGTTCATATGCTACGTTCGTAGTTTGGGTCTTGTCCATCACATCATTCTCCTAATGATGTGATCCCTTTATCAAATGAAAACTCATGTCTATGACTAGGAAACCATAGCCATCTTTGATCAAGGAGTTACTCCGGTAGAGGCATACTAGGGACATGTTGTTGTCTATGTACCCACACATGTATTTGAGTTTCCAATCAATACAGTTATAGCATGGACAATAAACGATTATCATGAACAAGGAAATATAATAATAACCAATTTATTATTGCCTCTAGGGCATATTTCCAACAGTCTCCCACTTGCCCTAGAGTCAATAATCTAGTTCACATCTCCATGTGATTAACACTCAGAGTTCACATCGCCATGTCACTGATACCTAAGAGTTACTAGAGTCAATAATCTAGTTCACATCATCATGTGATTAACACTCAATGAGTTCTATGGTTTGATCATATTATGATTTTGAGCGAGGTTTTAGTCAACGGGTCTGCAACATTCAGATCCGTGTGTACTTCGCAAATGTCTATGTCATATTGTAGATGTTGCTACCACGCTCTACTTGGAGCTATTCCAAATGGTCGCTCCACTATACGTATCCGGTTTGCTACTCAGAGTCATCTGGATAGGTGTTAAAGCTTGCATCAACATAACCCTTTACGCCGAACTCTTTATCACCTCCATAACCGAGAAACGTTTCCTTATTCCTCCAAGGATAATTTTGACCGCTGTCCAGTGATCCACTCCTGGGTCACTTTTGTACCCCCTAGCCAGACACGTAGAAAGGCACACCGTAGGTGTGGTACACAACATGACATACTGTATAGAGCTGTAGCGACCATGATCCCAATGGACTGAAGTCTCTATTATTAAGTGTCATCCCTGGATCCGTAATGCTGACACACACAATACTCGAGGAATTATAACAGAGTTCAATCACACACTTATTACATCAAGTCCTCATAAAGAGTATGATTACACAAAATAAAATGGCTGAAGGCCATCTAAACTAAATAACTGCGGAAGCTTCAAAGGTAAATGAGTCCATCAACTCCAATGGCATAGCTGAGTGTATGACAACGACCTATCGAACCTCATTCATTGTCTGAGTAGTCTGCAACATGAGACATTGCAGCGGTGTAGGTCAGCACACAGAATATGCTGGCAGAGTTACTAAAGCAACGAATGCAAGAACTATATCTACATGCAATATTTGGCAGATGGAGGCTCTAAGTTCATGATTTTGTGTAAAGCTAGTTTTTCCCTACAACAAAGGAATAAATTTATTATACTACTACCAAGTTGTACCAATATTTGAGAAGGTTCCTCCAACTCAAATCTCAATTAAACAAGTATCATCATTAAACCCAGTTCAATTAAATTAAGAGTGCTGAGATCAACAATAATATCCAATTCCAGATACTCAAGATGTCCATAACCGGGGACACGGCTAACCATGATTAGTTTATACACTCTACAGAGGTTGCGCACTTTTCCCCACAAGACTCGACCGCATCCATGATCGGAAGATCGAGACATAGTCTTTCCGAAGCATTACCTCTCTACTCCGGGTAGACCGGTACACCTACTTTCCCCTACATCTGCTAGTCCACCTCTTCGAGAGCTCATACAACTTACTCAACTATGCTAGAGCCCATAATGGCTCGTGGCTGCACACGGAAGTTTCTAGGCATGAAATATCACATGATCCCTTTGAGCCTGGGTGGCGAACCAAGGAAAAATCACGCGGGTACTCCAGGATTTCCCAAACGGACAAACACTCGATTCTCCAGGTGCCCCAACCAATCCACCCAAATGTGTATTAAACTTGCCACCTTAATGTTGTCCAAGATTAATAACTCTCACAACTTCCATGTGTATCATGATCCAATCCCCGTCTACTAGCATGGCTAAGCAATATTAGAGCATAACATATATTCCCGGGGTGATCAAAAGGTATTAGTTCCTACCTCAAATACTACAACCAAACCACATGTTCCCGATCCTACTCATGCAAATATTTGAGGGGCATAACTAATGCATAGTAAAAACTGGGTATAGAAAAGTATGATCAAAGTGTAACTAGCCTTGAGGACGATCTGCAAACTCTAGGGATTTGTAGTAACAAGCTTCGCACTCCGGATAATCTAGCGTAGACAAACAATAGCATACATAAGCAATCACTCAAATGAAACAAAGAGAAATCAAGAAAAGATCCATATCAAACTCGAAACAAGAAAATGACTAAACTAAACAGAAGACAAAACCTAACAGCATTATTTTCATGTGGATTATATCTTAACAGTAGGTACAAGTGATTAGCTATGATTTGCAAAAAGAAACAACTCAAACGGAGATACGAAACTCAAGATACAAATGAAACAAGATCGAATACTAATCTGAACTAAGCTCAAATTTAAATTATCAAAATCATGTTCAAGTTGGTTTACTGGAAAGAAGAGATCGTTACAAAGATTAGGCGTTGGTTTCAACTAATTTGGATAAACGAGCAAAAATTTACGCTAGTTTTCATATCAGGGGCTAAATCGCGAGAAAACTATTCACGGATAGGTCCCTGGCCAAAAATAAAACTAAAAAGAAAAAAAAATCTACAGAACAAACGTTCGCTAGCAGAACTGAACGAACGAATTCGTTCGTTAATAGGTACTAACGGGTGAACGTTCGTTAACTAAACTAAAACAAAAAGAAAAAACTGATCTAACCTAACTAACCGAAAAAACGAAAGAATCGGAGAAAACCGAACAGTTTATACCGGTTAACGGGGCGGCGAGGTCAACGGCGAGATCCGGCGGGCGGGGCGGCGGCGACCCGGGGCGGCGGCGGCGCGGCACGGG